>NC_090939.1:775252411-775552411 GCF_040938575.1 Ambystoma mexicanum | reverse complement strand
TGGGAGTTATCCCCCTACCCCCTCCACGAGTATTGCTGAGGGTAAAGTGACTGTGAAGCCACGATAGCAGGAGAAGGGAGTCATTCTCCTGGTAATAGTGGTACATCCACAGGGAAAGCCAAGAAGACTGGGGAAGGGAATCTCTCCTAAAGGTTCGGGAAAAGCCACAGTCAAGAGAAGGGAGTCATTCTCTTAACAATTGAGAGAACCGAGTTTGGAGGCCTGAGACCAGTGGAAGGGTGCAATTCCTTCTGGCAAGGCAAAGTCATTCCCCCTGGTTAAGAACTTGCAACCAAAACTGTGCCACCCAGTCCAGAAGAAGGTAGTCATTCTCCTGGACCAAGAACATTGATGCAACCATCTAGTTTAGTTTTGTGTACGGGACAGAATTCTATTTTGACACAGGATGGTGGACCCTTTTAGTATTTTAGTTGAGGCAGGGAAACCCCTCACAGAAGTATGTAAAGTTAGATTTTATCTTTATTTTCGTTTTGAATAAAAGTCTGTAACAATCACTATGCCACCTGGGAATCAGTCTCCTCCTTCTGAACCCTTACACTACTCATTGTATTGACTGAGTCCTACATGCAATAAAGGACTCAGCCAGAATTAGAACATACAAATAAACTTTCCACAAAGTCCTCTGCACATTCGTGGATATGTGAACCTAGCCAAGTTAGAGGAGTCCACTTAATTGGTATTCCCTCCTCCGCTTCAGGTCTCAACTCTGTTTTCCTTCTATGGTCTTGCTCTTTTGTACAGCTCTCTGTTGCTTATTAGCTAGGTTTGCTCATTATAAAATGAATATATACATCCACAGGTAAAAGCGTGCTCATCTGCTGCACAATAGCAATCTGCCAGAAAGCCTGCGCTGTACCCCTCCTACGCAGCATTGTCAAACCAGGTTGCAGGGCGTGATGAAGGGGGGTAAAGGGCTCTTACTATGGTGTACAGGCTCATGCTCTCCCATATAGGCATCACAGACAAGCCACACCTCACTATTTACTGCCTGGACAGCCCCACTATTTTCAGAGGCAGGAATACATGATGATCTACCTCGCTAAGAAATTTGAACTCTCTGGAGGCCTACGAACCACCAGAAGGAAGGAGATGAGCAGACTTCAACACTGCTGGTCCAGGAAGGAAAGAAATCAGAGAAAGGCTGTGGGGTGTTTTTACCCATGCATCCAAGCCCTACAATAAAACTGTGAAGCACTGGCATGGAAAACATCATGATGGCCAGAACTCACCAGAGAGTGCACAGGGAAAACATGAAGAATAGGCTGCCACCCATTTTTGCCTATGTTGTGAGCACAGGAGGGCACTGCCTAACCACCATTGGGCTACACACACAGTAGCCGGAAACCATTGGGAATGGCAATGCTGATTGCCAAAAGCAACCCAGAACTGTGGGGAATTCATTTTCTTAATCCCAAAAATGGTTGCATTACCAGTACTCGCCACTATCAGAAAGCCAGCGTTTTAAAACCACCAGACTTTTGTGTAAAACTGAACAAATGAAACAAAACCAGACCAAGGAAAGACTTGCTAAGAGGTGGATACAATGTAAAACTATACTCTGAAATGACTTGAAGGAAGTAATTATTTAATGTATAGGTACAAATTGTCAGTTTGATTTGAATGTAGAAAACTGGGCCATCTCCCAGCTTAACCTCCATGCTGAAACTGTTGGTAGTCTCCACGACCATCAATCTGGCTTCAGAGCGGCCAGAAGCACGGAAACTGCTCTCCTGAACATCCGTGAGGACCTGCTCTTGAACCTCGACTCCAACACTCCGTGTGTTCTCATTCTGCACAATCTCTCTTCTGCCTTTGACACTGTCAACCATGCCATCCTGCTCAACCGTCTCCGTGATGACCTGGGTATCACTGGTCAGGCTCTGGCGTGGCTGACCTCTTTCCTTTCCAATCGACCCTCCCAGGTCCAACTTGGGTCCTTCCTCTCTGACATCTTTTTCTCCACCTGTGGTGTTCCCCAGGGATCTAATCTCTCTCCCTGGCTGTTCAACCAGTATCTGGCACTCCTTGCCCACGGCATCGCCGCTCTCTGCCCCTACTTTCAGTGCTATGCAGACGACACCCAGCTCATTTTCAGGCTACCCTCGGCCTCCTCCTTTCCTCCCCTCATCTCTGACTGTCTGTCTGCCATCCAGGAATGGTGTGCCGCCAATGACCTCTGCCTTAATGCTAGTAAGACTGAGATTCTACTCATCAGTACACCCACTCCCTCCTTCCCTGTAGCTCTCTGGCCATCCTCGCTTGGCCCTCCTCCTGCTCCTACCTGCAAGGCAAAAAACCTCAGGGTCATCTTCGACTCCAAACTCTCCTTCTCTCCTCATATATCTGATGTCTCTAAGAAGTCACACTACCAGCTGCACCTCCTCAGAGGTATTCTTCCCTTCCTCTCCTTCCCCCAGAAGCTCACTGTCTCCCGAGCCCTGGTTCTCTCGAAGCTGGACTACTGTAACAGCCTTAATCTGCCTGCCTCCACTCTCCGCCCCCTGCAACTCATCCAGAACAGAACTGCGAGACTTGCCCTTGGCCTCAAGCCCAGGGACCGTATCTCTCCAGGACTGAAATCTCTACACTGGCTCCCAGTGGCTGCGAGGATTAAGTTCAAAACCCTCTGCATTGTCCACAAGGCCTTCTGGGGCCTGGGGCCTAAATACCTTCAACTCGCTCTTCCTAAATATCTTCCTTCCCGAGCCCTTCACTCATCCATCTCCAACTCCCTCAGGGTCAGCCGCTTCTCAAAGCAACGAGTCGGGGGTCGATCTCTCGCTGTGGCAGGGGCCTCCCTCTGGAACAGCCTTCCTGCCTCCCTGAAACTTGAGGAGAACCATCTCCGGTTCCGGAAGCACCTCAAAACCTTCCTCTTTGCTTCTGCTTTCTCTCTCCCTCTCCCCTGCTAAAGTCTCGACTGAATCTGCACCGAATCTGCAACTGAGCCACTCTCACCGACCTCGGTCCTGGTCCCAGCCACTCTCCTCTTGCACTGCCTCCCTGGCAACCCCTGCACTGAGGGACTGTCTCTGTATCCCTACAGCCCCCCATTTCCCAGCACTTGTCTGCACTTACCTTGCACTTGCTGTCATGATGCCTACCTCCAAGGAGCCAGGTCCGACCCAGCAACCCCAGAGGCAGGCATCATTTCCCCCAGGGGAGTGCCAGCGGGCCCAAGCTGGGGCCCTTTGGACGCAGTCCTAGCGCCTTAGGCGCCAGGCTCATGTTGGACCCCTGTCGGCTCATAAAGCTAGACATGTGTTCAAGTGTTTTAATGTGCACTTACCTGATGCAGACCATGCTGCTACATCCAGGCCTTCTTGAGGCCTGAATGGAACTACTTTACCTGTGGGACTACTTTCCACCCGGGTGTGGTCGGGGAAGGATACATACCTGATCGGTGGAAGGATTCACACTGGGAACTTCTTCCAAAGCTATTTAAACCACACCCGATCGCTTCGCATTGTTCTGCTCTTCGCAGCTGGACGCTCACCGTGTCAGCTCCTGCATCTGGACCTCAGCCACGCCTGTCAGTATCCTGGGTCACCTGCAAAGGGAGACAAAAGACCTTACCTGCTAAATCAGCACCACGGAGACATCACACCAACGATCCTGAAAAGGAAGACATCATTTTAAAAGCATTTCGCTACGATCGCTGCAGCGCTGCATTTCACTCACCTATCCTGGACTCCTCCATCTTCAGCAGCGATCATCCGGATCCACAGCCACTTCCCAGAGCCTAGAGAGAAAAAGACAAGAACAAGGTGAGAGAAGGAAAGGAATAGGAAAAGCTCAGTTTCCTTCTAAGACTTACCTGTTGGGTCATTCCCATTTCATTTCGGGTCTTGGCGCTTCCAGGCATTTTCCGGACCCCGGCCCCTATGGGGAAAAAAGACAAAGACATTGAATGAGCGAATGCAAAGACATTACCCGAGCGCTCATCCGGAACTTACCTGTCATTTACTGGAACTGCACGTTTCACTTCGGGCCGGCGCCATATCTCCGGCATTCTGCAACAAGACAATGAACATTATTTTTAAGCTTGGACTTTAGAACTTGCAGCAGAACTTTTACAGCGCCTTACCTGAATAGTCAAGCTTACCTGAACTCCCATCAATCCTCAATCCAGTGAAGTAACTGGGTTTCAACGCGCCCCTGCATCAGAAGCAGGATGGAGAGCTCATCCTTCTTGACCCTAAGGTGAGACTTCACGGGGAATCGTGGAAGGGTATCATGGAGGGCTGGAGGAGAGTGGGAGGCTTGAGCATAACTCATTCAGTAGGTAATACTCCCTTTTCACGCACAGGGGAATATTCCTGTAAGCCAGAGAAGCCAGAGTAGAGGGGCCCTTCCTGTCCATCTTCAGGGTCCTGCGCTTCACCATTGAAGAAGCACCAGCACTCGAAGCCAGACCTGCGCCTCCGTGGGAATCAGGTGAGCGTTACAGAACGCGAAGCCTACCCACAATTTCCCACCCGGGCGCTATGGAGACTTCCGAGACTGACCAGCTGGCCCAGCTTTTGGGGGAATTGCGGGAAGAGGTGCACTCAGCCCGCCAGGAAACTAACGCTCTCAAAAGAGAAATGATCCTATCCAAGGAAAGAACAGATGACCTAGCCAAAAGGTTATTACAGGCCCAGGCAGGGCACACTCCTTTACCTAATTCCGGAGACATTTCCACATCAATGGGTTTGAATAACCCGGTACAAATCAATCTACCTGGACACATGCCTTTGGCCCCGCCTGAACGTTTTGCGGGGGATCCCAAGAAATATGCTGTCTTTATGAACCAATGTCGTTTACACTTTCTATGCAGACCCGGAGCCTTCCCTAACGACCAGACCAAGGTAGCCTTTAGACTATCTTACCTCAGTGGCAGTGCTGCCGATTGGTCTATTCCATTGGTAAATCAGGATGATCCCATTCTCCAGAATTTTCAGGGCTTCCAGGCCAGCATGGAAAGATTGTTCGCTCGACACTCTCAAGGACAGGCCCTTGATAACGAACTGCTATCCTTACGACAAAGTAATCAGGATCTTCTGCCCTACATTGCCACCTTTAACAGACTAGTTGTGGAAACTGGATGGCCAGAAAACAAAAGGATCACATTGTTTCATCGAGGCCTGCGCGGAGAGCTTAAGGATGTTCTAGCTCAGATAGTAAACCCACCCCAGGTCTGCGCAGACTACATTGACTTGGTGGTTCAACTTGATCACAGACTTCAAAACAGAAAAGCAGATCAGTTCAAGCACGAAACCCTAATACCGATCAAAACCCACGCTAACTCCAAGATTACCGACGTATCCGAACCTATGCAAATCGGTGGTGTTAAAGGACCATTAACGCAGAAAGAACGAGAGAGAAGGCGGCAAATGCAACTTTGTCTGTATTGCGGGACTTCCGGTCACTTTCTTCGAAATTGTCCAGTTAAACCACCTAAGAAGGTGGTTGGAGCTACTGATAACGAACTATTGACACCTGATTCGGGAAACGACCTAGCCCGACAAGCGTAGGGGTCCGCTTGCCGAGCTTGAAAACGAACTCTTTGACCTCGCATTTTGTCATGCCAATGGTGCTCGTGGACCCAAAACAGCCTCAGCAGTTGCATGCTATAAAAGCATACATCGACAGTGGAGCTATTGGAAATTACATAGACCGTGAATTGGCTTCCAGGATTAAGCTTCCTCTCCGCCCGAAAGTAACCCAAGATGTCATTACTACAGTAGATGGAACCGAAATAGCCTCAGGGCCTGTAACGCATTCCACTGTTGAAGTGACACTGGTGGGTCAGGACGGTCATCGGGAAGAAATCGTGTTTGATGTGATCAAGGCCCCACAATTTCAAGTAATTCTTGGAATTCCTTGGTTAGAAACACATAATCCCAGAATTGACTGGCGAGCAAAGAAGATACATTTTCCTGATTGTGAACCAACTTGTTATCCAAGAAATCCAGCTATGGGTCTAGCCTCAGCAACTTCCACCCCTGTACAGTTACCGTCGGAATACCAAGAATTCCAAGACGTTTTTCAGAAAGAACAGGCTAACACGTTACCTCCCCATCGGTCTTATGATTGCCAAATCGATCTGGTACCCAATGCTCAACTACCTTGTAGTAGGATTTATGCTCTTACGGAACCTGAGAACCTGCATTTGCGTCAGTATTTAGATCAGTACCTAGCCAATGGTTTTATTCGCCCGTCCAAGTCTCCTGTCTCTTCAGCTCTGTTCTTTGTGCCGAAAAAAGAGGGCGACCTTAGAACGTGTATAGACTATCGCGCCCTAAATCTAATAACGGTTAAGAATCGTTATCCTCTGCCCTTGATCCCTGAGCTTATCGACCAGGTGAAAGACGCTTGTGTGTACACCAATTTAGATCTCCGAGGATCTTATCACCTGGTGCGTATAAAAGAAGGTGACGAATGGAAGACTGCATTCCGCACGAAGTTTGGGCTCTTCGAATATCAGGTGATGCCCTTCGGTTTGTGCAATGCACCTGCCGCCTTTCAGTACTTTATGAATGATGTTCTTCGGGAACTTATCGATGTCTGTGTCATTGTTTACATTGACGACATCCTGGTGTACTCTTCTTCAGAATCGGATCATAGAAAACATGTTAGGGCAGTTCTTGAGAAATTGCGCCAGCACAGACTATTTGCAAAACTCGAAAAATGCGTTTTTCATACCACTGAAGTTGAGTTTCTCGGATTCATCCTGACACCTCAAGGAGTCCGAATGGACTCGCGAAAGGTGGACGCCATCCTCAAATGGCCATCTCCTAGTTCGGCGAAGGGAGTTCAGAACATGCTCGGCTTTGCCAATTTCTATCGAAGATTCATCCCGGAATTTTCCCGAACAGTCCAACCCATCACAGCTCTCCTAAAGAAAAACAAACGCTTCGAATGGACTCGTGAGGCCGAACAAGCCTTTCAGGACCTGAAAACCAAATTCACCTCTGCACCTGTATTGAAGCACCCGCACCCAGATCTCCCGTACATTGTGGAAACCGACGCATCCAGTTCGGCCATGGGAGCTGTTCTGTCGCAAAGAGACCCAAAAACTAACCAACTACACCCAGTGGCCTTTTGGTCCAGAAAAGTTTCTCCTCCTGAAATCAACTACGCAATTACCGATAAAGAGTTACTGGCCATCAAATCTGCTTTCAAGGCTTGGCGTCACTACCTTCTCGGGGCAAGACACACCATCACCGTAATTACTGACCACAGAAACTTACAGTATTTAAAGACGGCCAAAGCTCAATCTTCACGACAACTCCGATGGGCACTATTCTTCGCGGAATTTGATTTTGTAATTACCTATCGCCCTGGCTGCAAGAATGGAAAAGCGGACGCCTTATCCCGGATTGGCATGGAAGAACCTAATTCGAGCTTTGAACCTGTGCCCATCATAACTGAGCAAAGAATCTTAGGCTTAACTTTATTGCAAACTATTGAGGACATCCAAACGCAAGTGAAACAACTTCTAGACTCTTCAACCTTACTGGAATGGAGTCAAAAGGGTCCTCAGTACACCGTTAAGGATGACTTACCCTACTTCCAGGAGCAGTTGTTTCTGCCAAGTAAAGAATTGCAAGAACTTGCTATTGCCCATCATCATGAATCTTTAATGGAAGGACACCCTGGTATCGCTAAAACGGAGGAAAAAATCAATCGCCACTTCTGGTGGCCTTCTTGGAGAAAAGACATAAAGTCTTTTGTTCTGTCTTGCGGAATTTGCGCCCAAAACAAAGCTCAAAAGAAAAGGCCAGCCGGCCTACTTCAACCCTTGGATATTCCACCGGCACCATGGCACAACCTGTCAATGGACTTTATCACCGACCTGCCTCCTTGTGCTGGTTACAACACAATCCTTGTACTTGTGGACCTATTCTCCAAAATAGCCCACTTTATCCCTTTAAAAGGTTTGCCTTCAGCTTCCACCTTGGCCAAGGAATTCATGGAGAATACAGTTCGCATACATGGTTTCCCTTCCGTATTAGTCTCGGATCGTGGAAGTCAATTTATCTCCCATTTTTGGAAGAAGTGTTGCCGATTAGAGCATATATATATGTGCGGTTATCCACCAGCCACCACCCCCAGACCGACGGACAAAAGGAGAGAACCAATCAGACTCTCGAGCAATATCTTCGGTGCATGTTACACCAATCTGAGTTGAATTGGAAAGACATTCTTTGGATCGCAGAATATGCATACAACAACTCAGTGCATTCTGGAACCGGACAAACCCCTTTTTATACTTTGTATGGTCACCATCCTCGGACCTCTGACCTAGATCCACCTCTGACCCTGGAAATGCCCGCAGTAAATCATCTGCATTCCACAATAACCCGAGCCTTCAAAGAAGCTGCAAGTCATTTACAGCAAGCCAAGAAAAAGTATAAAGAAAACGCTGATTTGCACCGAAGTAAAACTCCTCCTTACCAAGTAGGAGACCAGGTATGGCTAGCAACTAAACATTTACCCCTCAAGGGCCCGCGAACCTTCAATCCCAGATTCATAGGACCTTACCCCATCAAGGCTATAATCAACCCAGTGGCCTTTAAACTGGATCTACCGTCCAACATGCGTATTCATCCAGTTTTTCATGCGTCACTTTTGAAGCCAGTACAACCAGGAACCCGATTGTCCAAGCCTCCAGATCCAGTTCAAATTGAAGGGGAATTAGAATTCGAAGTTAAAGACATTTTAGACTCCAAGGTGGTAAAGTCAAAACTCTTCTATCTTGTTGACTGGAAGGGATATGGACCTCTGGAGAGATCGTGGGAGCCTAGTAACCATGTCCACGCACCTCGATTAGTACAAAGGTTTCACCGGAGATTTCCGAACAAGCCAAAACCCCCGGAGGAAAGAACCTTGGGAGGGGCCTTGAGGGGGGGTACTGTCATGATGCCTACCTCCAAGGAGCCAGGTCCGACCCAGCAACCCCAGAGGCAGGCATCATTTCCCCCAGGGGAGTGCCAGCGGGCCTAAACTGGGGCCCTTTGGACACAGTCCTGGCGCCTTAGGCGCCAGGCTCATGTTGGACCCCTGTCCTGGCTCCTTAGGCGCCAGGCTCATAAAGCTAGACATGTGTTCAAGTGTTTTAATGTGCACTTACCTGATGCAGACCATGCTGCTACATCCAGGCCCTCTTGAGGCCTGAATGGAACTACTTTACCTGTGGGACTACTTTCCACCCGGGTGTGGTCGGGGAAGGATACATACCTGATCGGTGGAAGGATACACACTGGGAACTTCTTCCAAAGCTATTTAAACCACACCCGATCAGCAACTCACGCTTCGCGTTGTTCTGGTCCTCGCAGCTGGACGCTCACCGTGTCAGCTCCTGCATCTGGACCTCAGCCATGCCTGTCAGTATCCTGGGTCACCTGCAAAGGGAGACAAAAGACCTTACCTGCTAAATCAGCACCAACGATCCTGAAAAGGAAGACATCATTTTAAAAGCATTTCGCTACGATCGCTGCAGCGCTGCATTTCACTCACCTATCCTGGACTCCTCCATCTTCAGCACCAATCATCCGGATCCACAGCCACTTCCCAGAGCCTAGAGAGAAAAAGACAAGAACAAGGTGAGAGAAGGAAAGGAATAGTAAAAGCTCAGTTTCCTTCTAAGACTTACCTGTTGGGTCATTCCCATTTCATTTCGGGTCTTGGCGCTTCCAGGCATTTTCCAGACCCCGGCCCCTATGGGGAAAAAAGACAAAGACATTGAATGAGCGAATGCAAAGACATTACCCAAGCGCTCATCCGGAACTTACCTGTCATTTACTGGAACTGCACTTTTCACTTCGGGTCGGCGCCATATCTCCGGCATTCTGCAAAAAGACAATGAACATTATTTTTAAGCTTGGACTTTAGAACTTGCAGCAGAACTTTTACAGCGCCTTACCTGAATAGTCAAGCTTACCTGAACTCCCATCAAACCTCAATCCAGTGAAGTAACTGGGTTTCAACGCGCCCCTGCATCAGAAGCAGGATGGAGAGCTCATCCTTCTTGACCCTAAGGTGAGACTTCACTAGGAATCGTGGAAGGGTATCGTGGAGGGCTGGAGGAGAGTGGGAGGCTTGAGCATAACTCATTCAGTAGGTAATACTCCCTTTTCACGCACAGGGGAATATTCCTGCAAGCCAGAGAACCCAGAGTAGAGGGGCCCTTCCTGTCCATCTTCAGGGTCCTGCGCTTCACCATTGAAGAAGCACCAGCACTCGAAGCCAGACCTGCGCCTCCGTGGGAATCAGGTGAGCGTTACACTTGCCACCAGCTGGCCCTATTTATTTACTTATTCTACTTACTTGTACTGCACTTCCCCCCTCCCCTTCCCCTTGCACTTTTCCCTTCCCCCTACCCCTGCACTTGCGCGGTCTGAATGGCCTAGTAGGATCGTTGTCTGTCTTCCCCTTGTTCCCCCCTCCCTGCCTCGTCACGCCTTGAAACACTTGTGTATAGGCACGTTACAAATGTCATATCATATCAAAAAGTGACATTTAGCTGAAACCTGGCTTAATGAAACTGGATTCTGCCTGACAACTACCCCCGACAGGAGAAACCTGTTCAGCCACTCTTCCCAGGCCTAGCTGCATCCTGCTGCCCCTTGCCAAAAGGAGTTGTCACCTCTCTGATTAGATTAGGGGTGGAGTACCTGGGAACTGGAAAGAACAGAACAATGCAACTTCCTTGACTCAGGCAAATGTTATATTGGGGGCGTCGTAAAATAGCTTCCTCTTGGGAGAAACTGGGTGGCAGCTGTGCCTGTGTGAACAAGCTGGCTTGGGGGAAGTGGATAAACCAGTTATTCCACCCTGTGATGTGGGAAGCCACACCCCTTTTTGACCAGGGCATAATTTTAAAAAGATAGATAACTCATAGTGCGGACCTGTCAGAATTATATAAGTAATATTATTTTTGTGATTTTTCTGTGAACATTTTGAGAGGCGTTAGGACCCTGTGGTGTATTCTGGGGGGCTGCTAGCGGAAAATAGGGTCTCACTCCAAATGTCTGCATGTTAAGAATCTGACACTTCATCAATTAATGTCCATACTCCTTGCGCACATGTGTGTAATTTTGGGTAAATGTCCGATATTGCAAAACCAGTTAAAAAGCGCAAATAGTTGTCATTTTTGAATGAAAGCCCCCAGGAAGATCAGAGGCGGACAAGCATGGACCATAAGGAATATATAATGTGCACATGTAATTGCAACAAATTGTATATCTGGGAAAGATGTATTTGAATCAAATATAGATTTGTGGGCAAACTGACCAGGGGAGGATCCTCTGACCCATAAACAGACCTCATCATGATGACAATCCATTTCCTTCCCCCAATCATGGGAGAGGGGAGAATTGGGCCAATGACAAGTAGAGAGGGGCAGGCTTAGCTAGGCCCAGGCACACACCCGTTTTCAAAACACATAAAAAGAGACTGCTGGGACAGGTAGAGACATTCAATTCCATTTGCTGCGGAGCATGCTGACCTACGACTTCACATCCTGAGATCCAACACTTAGACTTCCAAGCTAAACAGAGACTACAGAACTTTGAACCAAGAAGGCCCACTGCAAGCAAAAGTATTTGTCAGCAGGCCTCAAAATCATTTGCAAACTATTCCACAGCCGGGCGAGCTGTCTGAATTCTTTTGCCAAGAACTCTTGCCAGTACCCAGAAAGCAGTGTTACATCCAGAATCCACTTGATCCGGACCGGAAAGCAGAGCAGTATCCAGAACCAGAGGCCGCTGAATCCAGAGAGGCTAGACCAGCAGAGCAGAGCTGACCCAGATTGCTGTGAGCAGAACCAGTGCCTGATTGACCCGCCGAGCAGACAGAACCGCAGCCGGACGTGTTGACCAGATCCGTGACGAGGCCTAGTTCAAATTTATATTGTGAGTACCTAGCAGAACTGTGCAGAACCAGTCTCTTAGTTAAAATAATCTAATCCAAACTATTTTAACCTAAGTAGAACAGCCTCCTAGAAATCGTGTCATCTGTCATTTGTAAAGCTGCACAACTGTCACCTGTGAATTCTGAAGCTGCAAGCTGTCACCTGTCATTTTGAGTTTTACTTTAAATCCGAAAAACTACCTTTATTTAATCGTCCGTATCTCTGGAACCGTTTGGGCTAGGAACGAGATTTTCCTCTGAAAGCTTAGAATCTAAGCTTTCCAACAAGCCTAGAACCGACTTGCTACTCCTTATACTTTTGCCGCAATCACGATTCACGCACTCGCGAATTTACCGCGATTTGAGATTTTGGCTCAATTTCTCCACTTGTCAAAATAGCAGCTCCATTCTTTCCTTTGTTAAAATCCGTTTGCAACTTGGTAATAACTCATAGAGCATTTCTAAAGTGAGCCTGAACTAATACCAACACGCATCTCCCACTGACCCGGAATCTCTAGAGGGAATTAAAATCATTGGCACATTTTCCCATCCATTGCCATCACATTTAAAAAGCATGTTGGGCCTGTGTTTCAAACTCCTACCTGTTTCCTCTAAGCTTGCTGGGGGGGGAACTGAATTCCGTATTGTATTTGATTGCATTCCTGCGAACTGTGTGCTCCTCTTTCCATCTCCTTCCATTTCTTACATTGCATAGGGGAGGGGAGTGAATTGCCAGAGAAAAAGTGATTATCTTATCTTTTGCTAAAATCATATCAAGTATTTCTGTACTGCATTTTATTCCTCATTGCTTTTCCCTTGAAATAATAAAAGTATTTTTGCTACTTTATCCATCCTTTACTAACTCCTCATTGATTGTAAAGAAGTGTGCTAGTGCCAGATTACCCATTGTTGATCAACATCATATGTCTAAGTGTACTATCAGATATTAATTTATTATAAAGTGTGATATATATATATTGTTTAAATTCTCAAATAAACCTTTTCATTTGCAAAACAAACCTACTTCTTGGCTCAGTGGGGCCAGGGGGATTCTAAGAGGGGGGTGTTATACAAGGGTGGTCATCCAGAGTACGGAACTAGACATAAAAATACATTAATAAGGGTTTTCCTCAGCATCCCAGACTAGGCATTGACTTGGCTGTAGTGTTGATTGAATATCGCTTATAAGGCCTTCTGTGTCTACACCCCAAGACTCAGGATCCTCCTCCCCGTAAACATCAGACTCGACCACTCACTTTTACAGTTCAGGAAGCAACTCAAGTCCTCCTCTTTGAGGAATGGCTCCTCCCTAACACCTAGGACCACACACCCTCCACTCCCCACTATACCTGAGACTGGGTAATCTGATCCCCATAGTTCCTCTCCTGGTTGCTCGACGATCCCTTGATGACAAATTCCACACCTTCCCCCTCCTGTTAGCTCCCCACTTTCTTGTTTCTGTGCTTCCCTCACCAAATTCTTCCCCCTGTGACTGTAAAGCACTCCATTTCAGGGGTGTTGCAAGGTCTGGAAAAGACGCGGGGCTAAGCTAATGTCAGAGCTGTGGGGACTCGGGGCTAGCTGGCCTTTTGGTTGTTGCTCCTGAGATTCTATCCGGGGCTACAACCAAAAGACCAGGAGCTATAGCCCCCTCAGCCCCCCCAGCAACGCCTCTGTTCCATTGCTTCTCAAATGTAGGTTAGCTCTCAATAAAACGCTAAGAACCAAATAGTTTTATTAGAACATCCACCCCTTCCTGAAGTTGCGCACTGCCTACTACTTTTGCACCACTGGCACATGATATCACCCAGCCCTGCTTTCCCTGCACTCACAGAAGGCATTAACCAACAGGAGGAAATATATGTACTACCAAATACCATGCTACACTTACCCTGTCCCCATCAGTGGAAAGAAATCTCAGCTTCATGCCATGGAGGGGCTCTCCTAGCATAGTGGGTGCTGTGCACTGCACACACACACACACACACACACACAAAGGCAGATCTAACCCGAATGTTGGGTTTCTTGACTTTCAAATTCAACAGCCACTTTGCCAGCATATGATACGTTGCAAAGTACATGTAGTCAGTGAAGAGGAACTATGCAGGAGTAAAAAAAAAAAAAAAGAAGAGTAAAAAAACAAAAATAACTCCTTTTGGAATAGTAATTGAGTTGTTAAGTAGTCTGTGGAAATGCACCCACTCTCTGAAATGTTGTTACAGGCCACACTCTCCTGGCAGAATAGTGTAGGTGGAAAACTGCATATGCACTTGGCCGTAACCAGGAATAGGAGGTACGAGCTGGAGCAGGCAGCTAAACAAAACAAGAGACAAAGGAGGCAGATTAGCAGACTGAAGGTGGCTCATGACAGGGCTAAGTGAGAGACCGGGTTGAAAACAGTTGGTGCTGGATAGGAAACTTTAAAGCAGAAGCCAGAAAAATCTAAAAACGGAGAGTTCAGTTGGGCAGTAGTCAAGCTTGTATGCCCTTAACCTTTTATGAAGATGCAATGTTGCACTGTGTCTTCCATGACCCAGAAGTAGATTGCTGTTATTTTACTTGGAACATAGGTATTATACAGGTATCCATCAATGTCTCCACCTTGGTTTGATGTGTGGGTGCATTATAAGCTATCCCGCATCAAGAATGTATCTGTGATGCTCCAGGGGCCATGCTCACAGGGACTCAACAATAACATGCAGCAGCTGAAGGCACAGCAGGAACCACACTCATCAGCAGCTCATCGGCCAATCAATCCGAACCATGACAGTTTGCCCTGTGCAAGACTGGGAGATACATCTTTGTAGAGAAGTCTATGATAGCGACGTACTTGTCAGTGAGCTCTGGCAGTAGAAGCGGGTTCCCAAGTTCTGTTACTAGGCATGCATCCCTTCCAGGTGAGTTGCTAGGTCTGGAAAAGACCCAGAGCTACGCTGATGTCAGAACTGTAGGGACTGGGGGCTAGCTAGTCTTTTGGCCTGAGATTCTATCCGGGGCTACAACCAAAAGATCAGGGGCTATAGCCCCCTTAGCCCACCCCAGCAATGCCCCTGATCCCTCCCAATCAACCAAAAATTGAAGTCGTCCTCTGTGGTGCCTGGAGTCACAGATCTCCTGGACTTTGCATTCAGGAGTTCCGTATATCAAAATGGGAGATGGCAGAGTTTTCCTTCATTCCAGAACCCTACCAGCAAAGTAGGGTTTTAATAAGGAGGCATGAAATATAGGGTGTACTCATTTCAACAATACAGGTAACTGAAGATGGAATGCCCCAAGATTATGAGCGGTTATCTTGAAAGCATCAAAGAATTTAAGTGACCTTTGTGGAAACAGTTAAATGTCAGGTATTTGTGGGAGTCAACACCACCTTGCCCCCAATTTGATATGAAGGTGTGACCAGGGACGCCATTTCATCAAAATGTCAGGGGTAGCGGAAAGTGACATCACAATGCCACGCTCCCAAGAGTGACATCACAGGAAGCGATGTAATTTAACCCCACCCTGAAGTGACATCGCAGGAAGAGCATCACATAGAATTGTTCCTAAGTACACTACTAAATATATGGTTACGATATCACTGTAATGTGATACACATTTCATACAAGAATGGATTACCATGTGTAGCATTAATATCCGTGTGTATAGGCCATATTACCAAATAACTATGAATGCAAGCAGACGTCCAACGCCAAATGACAATGATGTGTTATTATATAGCACTTACACTTAAGCGCTTTATATAGAGCAAATATACATACTACATCATCAAACCTGTGTTGGTATTCATTCATCAAACTCAGAAGGATGTAAGGCTGAGCTGGCCTTGCTGGGATTTGAACCTGTAACCTGCAGAGCACACCCACACTGCAGTAGCAAGCGCTCAACCCACTGAGCTATCTTACGAGCTATAGTAACATGAACAATTACATGTCTAAATGTTTTCAAAGTCAGAAAGCAAATTACACTCTGTAGTGGACACCATTACAGTGGTAACTGAGATTTAATAGTAGGCCAGTTCATCTGCAGGTCTGGAGCAAATTTGGCCACATGTCAAGTTTGCGTGGATCTACTGTTCAGGCTTCAGATGTTGCAAAATACATAACATTGGGAGGGTTCATAACTGTGTATTAAAGAATTTAGAGTAGCCTGGGGAAAGCAGCACACTCATACAGCATCCCATACTCTGGGTACCCATTTCCTCCTACATGAAAACAAACATCCTGAACAGCATGCCAGCTCTGACTGTTCCTCTGGGTGATGTCACAATCACCCTGTGTCCGTCTTGCGCACAACCACAGAGCAGCCCATCATGCCAGGCCAATGCTGAATCTTGGCTCCTGAGCAATGCCACTGTTGACGTGTCTGCCTTACACACACTGAGCCACCCCGCATGCCAGGCCAGTAAAGAGTCGGGAAAGGCTCCTGAGCGAATCCACGATCAGCCTGTGCCGAGCTGGCACCGGCCTGTCCTCTCAGCATACCAATCCAATGCCGTGGTCTGCATTCCTGGGTGATACCACGATTGGCCCCTGTTTGCCAATGTTCATATCTGTACTCCTGGGCGATGCTGATTCCATGGCTGGGCAGGTCTGCACAGACCCATGCACAGGTTCATTGCCTGAACATATACCCAGGTATGCAGGGCGTGTTCATTGCCTGAACATATTCTCGTAAAAGGTCAGCATTTACAATGAAATATGCACATTGGCACTCTTCGAGATTTTTAGCAAAGGGTGTTAAATGGAAATGTTTAAAACCATGAGTAAGCAAAAGTCTGGGTATTTCCGGGAATGTACCTCCATAATTCTGTAAAAGAACATGTGGTGACATTGCTATAACAAACAGCTTGGCTATTCTGTAACAGCTGTGTGCAAAGTCCTGAAAATAAAAGGGGATGGAATGCTTCAAAACGTGCACGAACATTTCTGTGAACATGTTGCCTTTTTATAATAAGTGCACAAGCGAATTACACTACACACGGGAACTTGTAAACCGTTCGCCCAACTCTGGAACAAGTAGGTATGGATTTGAAAACAAGGATAACTGTTCCTAAAACGTGCCCATAATCTTTTGCAAAAAGCATAGAATTCGTTAAGCAGGAGTAGACATCAGCCAAAGCACCACATAATTGCAGAAAACGAGAGCAAGCAGCTGTATTAACAGTGCTTGTGGGCAATGGTAAACGGGGCACACTCAGGTTTCAGTAATTCCACAGACTTGTGTAAAAAGTGCACCAACAATTTCTGTAATCTGGGTTCCAGGGATGGCACCACTTTGCACATTACAAGAGGAGCTTGCAAGGGGCAGGCAGTTTTTCTCAGAGAGGAAATAACTAGTTATTTGCCAAACAGTTCTGTGCATGGACCAGCTCTCAAGCATACGAGAGTACAAGTCGACTACAGAGCCCTTCACAAAAAATAAATGCAAAATCAACATTAAGAAGGACCTGCCCCTCCAAGGTGCATGCCACTCTACACGTTAGCCTACACCACCATTTCAGATTCTCGTACTCTGAAGCAAAGGCCAACCAAGCACACAGCACCAACTGAAATGGTTCTGTGCCATACGGATCGATTGACACCACTAAGGACATAGCTGTCAAGCAACTAGTTCTTCTCTCCTGCGAGATGCTCTCCACAGAGCAGAATGCCAAGCAGCACCCAAATGGAGAGGAGATTGTTAGGTAAACGATTCATTGGTCAAGCAGGGTCAACAACACAATGTAAGCTCCATAGATTGCTGATTCTTTTTGCAAAACGAAAACCCTACCTTGCTGTGATTTAACAGTCTCCGTCCCCTGCACACACCAGAGCTGCTGCTGCTGCTGTCTGCTCTCAGAGCTCTGCCCCTCAGCCCAGCCCGATCTCTGGATGAGCTCAGCTCAAGATTAAGAAGGATAACATTTACGATCCGACACGGACGCCGTCGCTGCTCCCGCTTCTGCGTCAGCCCAGGCATGGCAGCAGGCAATCTGGAGATTGGCGCAACCTCCAGTCCAGGACCACTGGAAATACAGAGGTCGCAAAAATATTTCAAAGGTCGTTCGGGAGATCGCAGCGGTCCCTCTTGAGACCTCTTGCGACCCCCAAACGACGTGCCTGGGTGTGACTGGTCTTTTTGTGTGCACATTTTTGATGGTCTATTTAGTCATTTCCATATGCTGCAGAGCCAGTTGTAGAGACATCGCGAGAGCCCGCGCTCTCGCAAGGTCTCGCCACTGCATCAAGCTCCGCCCCCGCGCGCCTCACGCGCATTATGGGATGAGCGGGCGACGCGATAAGGTGCGTCCCACATAGCCCTCCTGCTACGGGGGCCTGCTCCTTACACGGCTTTCACTTGGACCAACAGGAACTTTCTCTCTGCTACTTTAGGCCCGTTGGCCTTTATCATTAATGCACTCACGTTGGGTGCATATTGCATAAATCTGGTTGAGTAAATAAATACATCTACACCAGATCAGAGGCTCCTGTCTTCATTGAGATAATTATACTACACCAGTGTATGCATTTTGCAGATGTTAGTAGCAGCTAGTCTATTAAAGGTATGGGTGTTTCAAGAATCAAGATTGAGGGAAATGCTCAAGGATGGTAACCATAGGCACAAATGAGGCATAGGACTGGTTGCTGAGTGGATATGGTTCTTATAAGAAAATGTGGTTCTATGTGAAATGGCCTCTAAGTTCTCGAGTGAAAAAGACTGATTTACAATCACCGATTATCTTTTGATCGTAAAACCGGCATTGCAAAGGTCTTTTTTGCTTGAGAGCTTTCCAATAAGGTTTTTTTTAAATTTTTATTTAAATACTCGGGGTGTTTCACCGCCCTAGTCCACATTGTGCCTCCCTGCCCTCCACCACCCCTCACCGCCACCCTCTCCTACAGGATATCCTTTAAATCAGGTGTTTTCCCACCCAAACCCTCATCGCTCATCCCCTGCCCCCTCCCTCGCCACCCAAGACCCCCCCCACCTGATACTCCCCCAAAGCAAATCACAGCCTGACACACAACACACACCAACACACATGCGCACACACTCACTCGTCTGTTCTCCTCGTCCTGCGCTTTCGGGTCAGGCTGAGCCGGTCAGCCCCTGCGTGTACTTGTGTGGGGCCAGGGCGTGACAGTTCGATTTGGAAAGACCGCTCTGTCTGGTCACAGAGCGGTCTTTCTAAATCGATCTTTTTCTGAAAACATCTTTAGAAAAATATTTTTTCACCTAGAATGGAAATGTCAGCACTGGGAAGTAGTGATGTCCAGTTTCTGAAGGCGCAGAAGGACAAACATGGAAATATTGTTCAAGTGCCTTGTTCAGTTTTTCGATTATAGTGAGGGCTGTAACTAGAAGAGTGTGTGTTCAATTCCCAATGATTTACAAACATGGGTCTAAAACTAGAATATGTACTCTTGGCCTCAATCTGAGAATCTTCTGGGGCAGCCCATGTAAATCGAAAATATCAGTGAAAGAAATTAGGCAATTATGGAACCTGAAAAAGATGTTTAGAAGGGTTAAAAGGTGACCCATCTTCATGAGAGCCAACTGTAACCATAACGGTGGTACATCTATTGGTGGGTGGCAGATCCATAATATAATCAGAGGAAATAGTTTGCCAGGGACCTTCCAGTATTTCAGGTGGCCACAACTTTCCCAGTGAGCACTGATGGAAGAATTTGGATTGAACACATACTGTGCAAGAAGTTACATATTCCTTGACTTCCTTAGTGAGCATAGGCTACCAGAAATATGTGTTGCTGATTGTCCTTTGTGGATAGCACACCTCTAGGTCGAGCGATCGGGTAGTCCTGGCGCAATCAAAAGCACCTTTACTGGCGTCATTATGGGCAGAGATGAGGAATAAGCAACTTTTATTTTCCTGGTGATAGTAGCAATTGTTTCCTTTCAAATCCAGTAAAAACATTGAGATGGTGGCCTGTTTCACTGTCTGTATGCAGGTAGACACTATCCCAGTTATCTTGAGGCGTGGCAATAGACATCTTTGTATCATCAGGAGAGGGCAACGGCAGCTATGTTTGACAAAAGTATGTAGGTAATAAGGTTAAATTGTGAGAAAAAAATATGCTAATCTGGCCTGGTGGCTGAACCCGAATTTGATTAGTAACAGCACTTGTAAATTCTGACCTGTTCACATTTTCTAGTATCCTGTATCCCCAGAAAGGTAATGTCTCATTTCCCAACAGTGGTCCATGGCCAAAAGCTATTTTGTAAAGACTGAATAATTTGCCTCTGGCTCTGTTAGTTTACGGGTGAGATATGAGAGCGTGGTCTTCCTCACCTTTTTCCTTCTGCTACAGGTCCGCAGGATGCATTGATTTCAATAGTACACGACTTGAAGTCATCAGGGTGAAGCCAGGGCATAAACAAACCTTTTCTTTAAAAGATTTTGTTTCATCTGCAGCAGATATCCACTGGATTTGCTTTTCTCTTCTTAAGAATTCTCTTTAAGGGGGGGTCAATAATTATGAATAATATACAATGAACTTTGTATAAATGTTTGCTAGTACCACAATGCTGAGCCTCTTTGATGCTGGTTGGTACTGGCTAACCTAGAATAGCAGTCAACTTCCGTCTATCCATCACCCCCCCTCCCACACAATGGTTGCGCTCATGTAACCAAGACTGGGTACTGTCCTTTGTGCAAAGCAACATTGCTCTAGTTTGACATACAGGCAATGTTGCCATAGCCATTTTAAGACCTCTTTCCTGTCACCAATGGTTGTCACAGAATACAATCTCAGTGACCAAGCAGGTCGGCAAATATGTGGTCCATAAATCTCAAAGATGGTGCTAGCATTTGAGAGACCAAGGAGCATCATCACTTGGTACGTGTAATGTCCAAACATTCTAAACATCACCTTCCATCATCTCCTGCTTTTGTGTCAATTAAATGGTAGGTCCCTATTCCATCTAGCTTCGTAAAGATGCTTCCACCATATAATGCTTCCTGGAGATCTGGCATTAAAGACAGGGTATACTTATCCTTAACTGTTACTCTGTTCAGTCTTGACAAGGTCAGCGTAAGGAGTGGTCCTTTTTGAGGATGAAAAACATACAGCCCTATAGGGGACTTGGACTCTAAAACGAGGCCTATCTTAAGATTGGTTTGTGAATATGCAAGGGATCCCACTCTGCAACAATGAACAGTCTCCTAAAGTGTACAGCAGCATTTGGCACCAAACCACTGGCACAATTGTAGTGGCGTAATTCGTTTTCTTGTAGGTCCTAGAAGATATCAATGAATTCTCAATCTACATCCTGCATCAACATCAGTGAAGAAATACTGGGTGAATCCACTTTGTGCAGATGAATTAAACAAGGCCAGAATCTGGTGTGCTTGTCCACCGAAAGACAATATTGCACTCATTCACACCTATGAATATGGTGGTACAATTACATAAGAATTGCATTTCTGCAACAAAGGTAGACCGTGTATTACCCGGAAGAGTGCTGCTCTTATTAGATTAAATGTAATTATTTCTGAATGTTAGACAATGACCATCTGAAGAGCAGTAGTTAGTTCACGGACAATCTGAGGCTAGGGGTTAGCCATCAGCTCTCTTAATAGGCTAGAGTGTGTTCTCCTCCTCTGTGGACAGGCCATGGAACGTGGCCCACTGGTTATCCATACAAATGTCTGAAGAGCCTCAATCGACCGAAGTAAGGGAAGTTAAAGCATGCCCATTCTTCCAGCGTAAATTGAACCACATGATGAATAGGTCAGTTTCAGTAGGGGCAGATCCTGCAAGCCTGGTGGTAGCAGGGTGAAGGATTTGAGTGCACGCCCTTACCCCAGCTGACAATAGGGCTGCAGAAATAAATTACCCATAATATTCGTTCTATGGATTATTCTCCCACAGATTCCTCATCTTGATAGTTTCATCTTCTCAACCCCTGCCCGATTCACTCATGCCTCTTCTAGACTTGGATGTGACGTCATTGGTACAGATATGTCACTATGCCCACATTCCTGAGTTCCAAACCTTTTCTCTCCCCATGCTCTGCATCCAAGGGAAAAATTCAGACACAAAATTTAAAAAACACTAATCTACCATAAACCCAACATTAATGCACAGCATCCACCCTTCTTCCAAGACTCACCCCAAAAAAGAACTTCTCACTCAGAGCAGTGCAAGACAAACAAGCTTTCGTAGCAGGGTTGGTGGGGAGGGTGATGAGGAATCTGTGCGAGAAGAATCCTCGGAACGAACATTACCGATAAGTGATTTCTCCTTCAATGGATTGCATTCTCCCAAAGCAGTACAAATTCCTGGTGGCGGGATGAAAGCTCAGACTAAGCAGCTCTGCAAAACCTCTCCGAAACCGGGCATCTCTGCCCCAGGCCAAATCCAGGCTTTAATATTTGGAAAACTATGGTGCGACAACCATGCTTCTGTCTGACATCTCTCTATTTGGCACTCCCCTCTAGAGCTCGGAAGATGCTGCCACATATCTAGTAGAGTGGGCCCTAAAGCCTGGGGCACTGCCTTCTGGTATCATTCAGCAATGCACAAAATTATCCAATGAGACAATCTGTTTCGCTACCACCTGTCGCATCCTGAATTAGGGAAAAGCTAATTGTCTCGCCTAAAGGAAGCTGTCCTGCCCACATAAAAAACGTGATGTCCTTTTGGGGCTCAAGTCTATGAAGCCACTCATCCACCTTGGATGATGTCGTGGAGGGAAAAATATTGGCAACTCCACAGTCTGGGAAAGGGGAAATCCCAAACTACCACCTTAGGTGAACATTTTGGTCTGACTTTTGTCGAAATGTTCTTGGAAAAACAGCAGAGAAGGTGGCTTAAAAGAAAGCACCTTTAACTCGCTATCACGCCTCGCAAATGTGAGGGCAACCAAATAGTCTTCAGAGGGAGTAGCCTAATAGAACAGAATGCAAACACACAAACGGAGCCGCCATCAGAACAGTGAAAATCAAATTCAGATCCCAAGCTGGGCTTTGGAGGAAATTTGTTGACAAGACTCTTCAAAAATTGGGCATTCAATGGAATGGAGAAAAGGGAACCTCTTAAACCAGAACAAGGCAACCAAATAGCTTTTGACTATGCCTATTTTCAGTCTCGAAGAAGCCAAGGATAAAAGAAATTCCAGTAGAGTGGCGATAGGGCACGAACTGAGGTTTCTCCCACTGCAGCATGCATCAAACCTTCTCCACCTGCACGCATAAAAAGACCCTGTCCTCATATCTCAGGCTCTCTCTCAAGAGCCACACATGCAGATGGGGAAAGTCTAGGTTTGGGTGAAGAACCCGAACTGACTGGGACAGGAGGTCGGACCTCCAAGGAAGTTGGCGAGGTGAGCAGACAACCACCTCCAGAAGGTCCGGGTATCACATTCTGCTTGCCCAATATAGAGAGATCAAGATCATAGAGCCCGAAAACCACCACAACCTCCTCAGAACCCGTGGGATGACTGGAAATCAAGGAAACACATTGTGGAGTTCGAAAAAAGACTACACTAGAAACATGTCTCTCAATGCCCCCAGCGGAGGGAATTCCCTCAAGCAAAATTGCTTGCATTTTGTCATGTCCTTCATGGCAAAGGGATCCACTGAGAGGGCTCCCCACAGAGAGAAGATCTCCACAAAGACCTTAAGGCATATGTACCATACGTGGAGGAGGGTGCTCTGCCTGCTCAGAGTATCTTCCAATCTGTTCTTTGCTGCTGCCATATGGGCTGTAGAGGTGAAGACCCTGTAATCTAGAAGCCAGAACCACATTTGCCTGGCCTCCCTGCACAGGGGCACTGACCAAACACCATCTTTCTTGTTGAGTTAATGCTTGGTCACTATGTTGTCTGTCAGAATCATGACATTTCTCTCCCTGAGTGATGGTGCAAAAGCAGTCAGGGCTAACCTGACTGCTTGCAGTTCCACCAGGTTGACATGCCAGTGATGTTGCTCCAGGGAACAAAGACCACTCACTTGCAGATCCATGCAGCAAGCACCCCAGTGGACACATCAGTTACCACTTGTGCGTCCGGCCATGGTGGCCAAAGAGTTCTGTAAAGAAGGCGCAGTATCAACAGTAAGACAGACACAAGTGACCACAGTTCAAGGGTGTTTATTTAACTTTAAAAAGGGTTTGAAAACAAGCCTATGTAATCCTAAATCTAAAGATGGGAGTAAGCTACGACCATCAAGTAATAATAACGCAGTCATAGTGGTGCCTTGTCAAAATAAAAGGGCCTATACTAATAAACCTATTGCCAATCCTTACCTCTCAATACAAATAGAGTGGGAAACAGTGTTATGTAAAAGAAAGAAGTGTCCAAGACATGATAAATTAGGATATTCGGGCTGGTGGCCTCCCTTGCCCACGTTTTCTGCACGGGACAAGGCGGCACACTCGTGATTAGCACGGTCTCTGGCTTCTCTAGCACGAGGGTGCAGTTCAAAAATTAGCATCCGGGTCTTCTGTGCCCAAGCCTCTTTGCCTTTCAAAGACTCTTCTTTCAAAGTGCCTCATGTGACAAACGATAAATTATTTTCCTCTCAGGATTTCACACATACTCAATTTTTAGGTGATTCACTATTCACCTTGGATCCTCCTCAGCCGGACTCAGATCTGTTTGAACACAATGTTCAATCAGTCTCCCTCTGCCGGGCTCGGACCAATTTAATTCACTCTAACATAAACTTGCTTTAACCCAAAGTTTTCAATTGATCTCCCTCATTTGGGCTTGGACCAACTTTTATCTACTTTGTCATCAACTTTCTTGGCAATATCAACATCGAAGACTTTCGATTGTGCACATGACTTTGCTTGACCCATTGCAGGACCACTTCGATGCTCATTTTCCTCTCAGTTATATACCTTACAGAGACCTTCGAATGAGCATGCACGCAGTGCTGGACCACTCTGTCAAAGGTATTGTATCTTGGTTTTAAAGTTCATTCACTCATCTGTTGTTCAATTTTGCTTTTGTTGGTTATCACATGCGTTTCATACACTGTTCGCTTCAGTGCTCGCCATACAATGTTGGCGCTTGCAACCTTGGCTTCAACACAGACTGGTCTGGTATCGGCCTCCCCAACTCACTGCCTTGATTATCGAAGCAGGAGGACCTCGGGCACCTCCAAAACACAATACAAGATTCTTCAGCCTGATTTCCTGGTCTTAAGCTTTCTATTCTGGAGGCTTCTTGAAAGTAACAGTTCCACATTGAAAAGGTCAAGGGCATGTCCCTCCTTGTGATCCCCTTCTGTTGTGCCGTCTTTTGCCTCATTTTGCTTTGTGTTAAACTGACATCTTTCAACAGCTGCTTCCTCGTGTGATTTGCCTTGCTCAGAGTGTGCTCCACCTTTTATCTGTGTGGGGAAGTGTAATGGAAGTCAGGTGTGCGTGATGGTCAGTAATTGCCTGACCCTGCCTGACTATTGTATTGGGACATGTCAGGTATGCAGCTCAGGTGTTAGTCCATTTTCTCTCATAGCGAGCTGTCCGTGAGAAAGTGTTCATGTTGTGAAGGGGGAAGGTTGAGTTTCCAAGTATCCCACCTGGTAGGATGCTATAAAGGTGTTACAGGACAATGGATACAATGTCGCACCATCTGGTGTCCCACTCCAACTCCCCGAAGACCCCTCACCCAAGTGAACCTCTCGCACTGGTCCACCCCCCCAGAATGGATCCACAAGCGATGGCCGTGTCCTGGCCACCTGGATGACAGATTCCCCGGGGACTAGCGGGTGAGACACCTTCAGGATTCTCACAGTTCCCAAAAAACATCATGCTCCCCCCTTCAGCCCACCAGGAGTGGTGGCTGGCCACTGCCCTCGATATCCAGAGGACATTCAACATTTCCCTGAAAAATTGCACTAAGAAGTCATTCAAGGATTCCCATCCACAGCCTGTTCTATGCCACCAGGAAAATGCAGGAGGCCATGAAAACCAAGAGGCAGAAGATGGCAGATGCTGGCAGACTGCTGCAGTTCTGGAAACGTGTGACCATCTGACTGATGCTAGTGACCAGTTTCTCGGGTGGAAAGGCCCTCCCCACTAGAGTGCCCAGGACTGCCACGATAAACTGGAGCACTTCGTGCTGGTGTAGTATGGGACTTCTGGAAGTTCAGGGAGAAGCACAAGCTGTGAAGCAGGGAGCAGGTGACCTCAAAATGCCATGAAACCCCCTCTAGTTATCTCCCCAGATCAACCAGTCACCCAAGTAATTGAATACATGGATCCCAGATCTCATGAGGTGTGTCACCACTACAAACATCAGCAGGATCAGAATCTTGGGAGTAGAGGTTTGGCCAAAGGGAAGCACTTTCAACCGATGTGTCTCCAATGACAAATCTTAGGAATCGCCTGTGCTTCTGATGGATCTGCACATGAAAATAAGCATCCTGAAGAACCAGTGACAATGCAGTCCTGAAGTTGCAAAGCAGGGAGAATCTCCCTCTGGGTCACCATCTTGGACGTGTTCAAGGCCCGAGGTTCGGGATTAGAAGGAGTCCCAACACACCCCCCACCCCTTCTTGGGCAACAGAAAATAGCACAAGTACCAGCCAGAATCCCTTTCCTCAGCTAGTAGCTCCTCCATTGCACCCTTCATTGGTAGGGCTTTCAACTCTTCCTGTAACTCCTGCCATGGGAGAGGTGGTGGTCTGCCCAGTGGTATTTTGAGAAAGGGGTGGCAATATCCCAACTTGCGGGCCCAGGCGTCAGACACAGAAACATCTGGAAAGAACTCAAAGAGGCTTTGCAGGCGCTGTTGCCCATAATGCTTATGAAAATTGGCCCTTTGAGGCCCCTCTTACCCTTCGGGTTGCGAGAACCTTTTCTGGCCTTTCTTGGCCTAGGGAAGTTGAAAACACCTTATGAAAGGCATGTAGTGCCTGCCTCTAGAGATAAACGAAAAATATTGTTTGGTGGGCTACTGAACAGCTAGTCCCAGTGACTTTGCAGTGAGTTTTGACCCCTTGAAGCATTGCAGGGATTCATCGGCCTTCGGTCCAAAGAGCTGCTCACCATCAAAGGCCATATCTACTAGTTTGGCATGCATGTTTGGGGAGAAACCCGACCCTCAGAGGTATGACACTCTCCAGAACACTGTCAACATTCCCATCAACTGACCGGCACAATCTGCAGCATCAAGACCTGCCGGGAGGGCATGAAACGTCACTTCCTTGCCATTTTTGACCATATATGAACGCATCTCTCACTCCACCTGCTGAGATGTGGTCAGCCGCTTCAGAAATCGTTCACCACAGAATGTGAAAACATTTAGCAAAGGCAGAAAATGGCATTACTGGACCAACGCCATACTCCCCGATGCAAAGACTTTTTCCAACTTGGAAAAGGAGGAAAGTTTAGTACAGTATATGGATCTTCCTCCAGTTGCACAATTGCTCTAATGGAACATTGTTGGGACTAGGGGTAAATTTGATAATCCGGATATATTACTTTTAAACATATGAGGTGATCCTCTTGCAGGTAACTTGGGCTTTGGAGACCCCTCTCCCCGATGGTTTTGTCTCTTATGAGGTAGCAGCAAATAAATATGGCAGATGTAGAAGCTTCGGCAGCCTGTCCATTTTCATCAGGGCTTGCCTGTACTACAAGGTGAAGGTCATTGAGACCAATATGGACTATTTGCAAATGTTGCTGATTTCACTGTGCAATGGGGGGTCAGCAGCTATTCCTAATTTTTGTTATAGTCTGCACAAGGCTGAGGCAAATAGGTTGTTAAACATCAAATCATTTATTGACGAACAATTGGTGCTGAGGGAAGACAGTTTGTTTGTTTGATATTTATTGAGCACGCCACACCTGAAGGTATCAGAGCGCAAGGAGTTAAGAAGTCATATAGCTTGGTACACAGGTTACATATGTTACACAATAACAGAAAAGCATCTAATCTAGCAATTATATTTTATATGTACATACAGTAAACAGTGGTAAATAAGTAGTCTATATCTAACAAAATGTACAGTAATTTACAGGTATATGTTCTGCAGGTTTATTTTACCTCATTCTCTATGAGCCATATTATCAGATTTTGCCTAAATTTAGTAAAGGTTTGGTCCATTCTAAGTGTGGTAGTTAGTGAGTTCCACAGTTGAGCTGCTTTGACTGGAAAACTGCTGCCCAGAATGCTAAATAGTTTAAAGCGAGGCACCTGAAGGCAGTTGGAATTCACTAGTCTCGTGGGTCTAGTGGATGATATTCTAGAGAATCTTTCTATTAGATATTGTGGTGCTTTGTTATTTAAGCATTTGTGGATGAGGGATGTTTTTAGTCTGATTTTCTCATGTGTGGCTAGCCACTTGTACTTCCTTCTAGCATCAGAAATAGGTTCTTTCCTGGAGATACTGAGTGCACCTCGAAGGGCGTTATTTTGGAGTATCTGTATTTTGTTAATAATGATGTATTTGTTGGCTCCAAGGTATAGGGCGTTGTAGTAATCTAGTTTGGAAATAATGAGCGCTCTGGATAGGATCATACAACTATTAGACGAGAGGAATTGTTTACCGGCTCTAATTAATTTGCATGTATATGCTGTAGAGGAGGCTAGGGTGTTTACCTGTTTAGTGAAGGTTAGGATAGAATCTAAGTAGAAACCT
Source organism: Ambystoma mexicanum (assembly GCF_040938575.1). Taxonomy (NCBI): domain Eukaryota; kingdom Metazoa; phylum Chordata; class Amphibia; order Caudata; family Ambystomatidae; genus Ambystoma; species Ambystoma mexicanum. Next base: position 775,523,898 of record NC_090939.1, on the reverse strand, counting down.
TAAGTTTTTACTTCCTTGGCAACCTTGATAAGATTCCCATCGATGATGAACAATGAGTATTCTGTGCCAAGTCTAGTGAGAAGAGATGCAGATCCCAGTATGAGAAGTTCTGTTTTTTGTTTTTTTTCCAACTTTAATTAATAAATATATATAAAACAACACAACTGAGTAACATCAGAAATATCATAGTGATAATAAATGAAAGAACACAGCATATACAGCAGTTCATTATAATGTAAATGACACACTAAGTTAACAGCATTTCAGAGAAAAAAAACATCGAAAATCATCCCCACCCTCCAACCCATAAGACAGAACAGCACAAAACAAAACCACAAAACCAACAACAGCACAAAACAAACACCGCTACCCACCCCTCCAATCTCAAAATCCATTAACAGAAAAACCATAGCCTACACCTTATCCAAATAGATCACAAAATGACCCCCACCTTTCCTCATATTCAATTTCCCTATGATGTTGAATTGCCTGAGTCTTCTCATACCAAGAGAGTGTCCGCATATCCGACACCCAATTCTCGCAATGCGGCTTCTTCCTAGACTTCCAGACCTTCATTATGTGTTTTATGGCCATCAACAATGCCCTATCAATCCAATCCGAATAGTCCCACAATTCCACATTCCGACCATCAGTTGAAAGGAAAATCACTGATAGAAAGTTACGAGGCAAGAACATACCAGTTACCATATCAATACAATCTAAAACCTCTCTCCAAAAGTCTACCACTCTACTACTCTCCCAGAGCATATGTAGATAAGCCCCTCGCAAGCTTCCACACCCCCAGCATAACTCCACATCAGTCAAACTTCTCCCTTTCATCCTCACCGGCGTCCAATAAATACGACCCAAAAGACGTTGGTGAATATACCTCAGATTCAAATCAACCTTGGCCTTCAGTGAAGCCCTCCAGCTATGATCCCACAAATTCTCAGAAAGGTCAGTTCCCAATTCACACATCCACTTCATTCGCAACTGGTCTCAGGAATTCCTCATACAATCCTGCAGAGGCATCAACTCAACATATGAAGAAACCGTCTTAGGAGATGTAGCGAAGATCTCAAAAATATGAGGTCTACCACCCAAAGGTTCACTCAACATTTGCATCCTTTCTACTAATAACTGCTCTAAAAGCCCATACCTACCCGCCTTCCTGTTATGCAACCCATAACAATTAACTAATTCTCCAAACGGAACCATCCTTCCCCCCTCCATGCATCCCCGATCTTCAGAACACCCCTATTAGCCCAACCCCTACAATTAAGCATCTTATCATTAATGGTTAGACCTAGATTCAACCAAATAGAAGCCGAAGCATACAAGTACAAGGAATGTCCACACCCCGGAATACAAGCAACCAAAGCCGACTTTGAAACCACTAGAGCTTCCAATTTACCACCAGAATTCGCCAGTCTCCCATAAGAATATAAACAATCCAATGAAAAAGGAGACAACAGTTCCCTTTCTATTAAAAGCCAATATGGGTCTGATGCCCGCCACTCCTTAAAATAATAAGAAGCTTTCTTTAATAAAAAGCCCCTACAATAATTCTCCAATACCAGATAACTGTAACGCTCACCTGATTCCCACGGAGGCGCGGGTCTTGGCAGGAATCTGTCTGTGACTCGAAAAGTGATGTGCAGGACTCGATTGGCTTCTGGGGTCGAACCTCTTCGCACTGTGTGTCGGACTCAAAGAGTGAGGTTTCTGCAGGTGAAAGAATATGGGGGTTAATGGTCTGGGTTGTTGAATGTCCCTCTCTCTCTCTCTCTCTACCCAGCTTTTTCGTAGAGCCCCCAGGTCAACGTGCTCACCTTATATAGGTGAATGCTGGGCTCTCCATCTGCGTCTGGTACAGGGTGCCGTTGCCAGTTCCTTCACTGGTGAAACACAGGCCTCTTGAATTCAGAGGATGGTTACCGTCGTTATCTGCACGAGCGTTGAGTTTCTGGACACCTTTTGTCTTTATAGTCTTCACATGCGTGGCACGTTTATATGCAGACTCTGTATAATGCCTTTCCCTTATGTATTGCAGGGCTCGAGATGAAAGATGAAGTGAAGCGCCTGGAAGTTCGTAAGTATGGCAAGCGCTCCAACTGTCTCTTTCCTTGCAGCTTAGTTCGTGTTAAAGAGACACCGGAGTATTCGCAGGCGTTTTATTGCGACGAGCGTGATGGACGTAAGTAAATACCTGCTTAATGTCTTTTCTTTTGCCTTTCAGATGTTGGGTTGCAGGGCCGGAGTCCGCGGAATGCCAGTAAGTAGTTAACGATACTTTGCCTTCGCAGGCGGCGATGCAGAACGAAGAAATCCGGAATTCACAGCGTGCCGATAAGTATGGCAATGCTTTTGTTCTTGCAGGTGGAGATGCGGCGTGAAGAAACGGCCGCAGCCGATGGATCAGGTAAGTAAGCACTGCGTGTAAAGTTCGCCTTGCTAACCTGTTGTTTCTGTTCTTTGCAGGTGCTGATGATGTCTGGATACCGAAATGGTAAGTAGGATTCTTGCAGGTCCAGGATCGGAAGAAGAAAGGCCGGAGCAGACTCGGTGAGCGTTCTGCTGCAGATGCAGAATAACGCGAAGCACGCTTCATCTATCGGGTGTGGTTTAAATAGCCTTGGAGTGATGAGGCGTCTTCTTCCACGGCCCCGCCTAGGTAAGAAAAGAGTTCCAGTTTCCAGAAGAGTTCCAGTGCTGTATCCAGGGAGTGGAGCTGCCCCACCCAGGTAAGAAAGTAGTTCCTGTTCTCAGATGGCTTCTAAGTGGCTGGTAAGTAAGCAGCATGGTCTGCTGCAGGGAAGTCCACCCAAGCATCTTCATACCTATTATGAGCCCGGCGCTTCCAGTGCCGGGACCAATGGTTTTGATGAGCCTGGTGCCACCGGCGCCAGGACAAGGCCCAAAAGGTCCCAGTGGGGTCCGGCTGGTGCTTAGGTTTAGGGGCCTGCTTCCAAGGACGTTGGGCTGGTCCTGGCTCCTTGGAAGCAGTGATCATGACAATAACCAAACCCCCCATCTTTAACTCTACGCACCAAAATATATCTTGGAATTTTCGGCTTGTTACCCTTCCCCCATAGGAAGTCCATGAAAATCCTATCAATGCTCCGGAGAATTGGTTTAGTAAATTTAAGGGGAAGTGATTGAATAAAATATAGGACCTTTGGCAACAACATCATCTTGATAGTATTGATCCTTGCCCAAATACTCAAAGAGTTAACCTTTCCCATCTCCGTACATCTTTCAGCAACATTTCTTTCAATTTGTCTACATTGTATTCCACCATTCTCTTAACATTGCACATTAAGTAGACTCCTAAATATTTTACCGAAACATCAGTCCATTGGCAATTCCAATCCAACAGCATCCTATTCAACTGATTCATCTGAAGTAGAAAAACTACTGTTTTACCCCAATTTACCTTATAGCCAGACAATTCTCCCACCTCCTGCAACATATTTCTCAAAGGTCCGCCCACCTCTGGGTTCCTTAAGACCAACGTCAAATCATCAGCATATGCTGGGACTTTCACCTCATCATTATTCAGCTTCCAGCCACAGATGCTCCGTGTTCCACATCGGTTCCCTGCACAGCGTCTTTTGCACTCCAATGATCGGCATGCTCCTCTGTTGAGTCGGTACCGGTTACCATGGCGCCTTCACAAACAAAGGCGGAAATCGTGTCAGCTGACACGACTCGTACGCGAGAGACGTGCTACTAGACACGCCCCCATGCGGCTTTAAAAAGCCGTCTTTCGCGGACTTTTGTTGCTGCTAATTAGCGTATACTCGCTATCGCGGTTCCGTCCGTATTGTTGTTTTCCTAAAAGCTATCCTGGTCTCGACCCTCCACCTGGCTACTGGATTGTGACTCTTCTCCCTCATTGTATTTGTTTGTTTACCTACGGCTTTCGACCCGGACTGCTCCTGACGTGCTCCTACCGCTCCTCTGGCCTTCGTTGTACCTTCCTGGCTTTCACGCGGAACGTCTTTGGATTTCTTCTTGCCGCTCCAGCCTTACGTGGCTCCTTCCCGGCTCCTGCTTCAGCTGCCGCTCCAGCCTTACATGGCTTCTTCCCGGCTCCTGCTCCAGCTCCCTTCCGCTCTCCATTGCGAGCATTCAGCCGAGCTGCATCCGCTACGCCGCTCCACATTCTGAGATCCTATAAGAAAGGAGAACGGTTGAGTGTTTACATCTTCCTCTGTGCTCTCATATTGGTGACTCTGGGAAGCAAGTGGAGTTAGAGACTTGGGAACTTTACCATCCTAGTGCAGCCAAACGCTTTCCTGATTCTGAACCAACCCGTCACTAGTGCGTCCCTCGTGCCGCCCGGGTTATTTTGCCATTACTAACATTCCTGTTTATTATTTTATCCCACCGTTGACTCCAAAGGATTCCTTCAACCTCATATTCTACTATTCAGGTCTGTGCTTCCATGTTATATATATATATATATATATATATATATATATATATATATATATATATTAGGGCCCCTTCCACGGTTCCAAACACTTAGTCTCTCCTTATTCTTTGTAGATCCATTCCGGGGAAACTCCACTCCGATACCTATTTAGGTAACCCAATGCCTTTTTTCTGCTGATTTGGTACTTAGAATTGTCAACCATTGTCTAAACTTCTTGTTTTCCTTTTCAGCATTGGTATTGGCGGTGCATGTTCTCCCCGCTCTTTTGTTGAATTGACATCTCTGTCTGTCCCAATAGAAACAGCAGAGAGGTATGTTGTAGAAAAGAGCCCCTCTTTGAGGAAGCCTGAGTCTTGAACTCAGGGGGCTGGAAGTTACGGCCGAACATTGATTCCTTGCACACCTGTCTTCTCCGGGTCGGCTGACTACTTCCCTGGTCTAACAGAGTGGCGAGTTACACTCCGCTCCTGCCGAAGATATACTAACAGCGGCACCAGAACCAAATTAAACAAAAGGGGCGAAAGGACACCGTTGCCTAGTTCCCCTATACAACCGAAAAGCCTGAGACAAAACATCAGTTATCCAAATTTTAGCTGAAATATTATGTTGCAGCGCACCTATAGCATTCAAGAACAGTGGGCCAAAGCCCATCCGAAGCAGCGTAAAATTCAGGAACGACCAATTCACACAATCAAACGCTTTTTCAGCGTCAAAGAAAATCAAAAAAACGTCCTCCTCCTTAGCACGGGACAACCCCATAACATTCAGCAATGTCGTAATATTATCATGGCAATATCTATCAACCATGAACCCCACTTGTGAACTGCCTATTAATTCACTCATGAATCTTTGCAACCTAGTCGCCATAACCTTTGCAAAGATTTTTACATCCACATTAAGCAAAGAAATAGGACGATAATTAGCACATCTTGACAAATCTTTACCCTGTTTTGGAATGAGGTTAATAATCGCCTCCTGCATCGTTGGACAGAATACTCCATCCGAAAGAAACATTAAATAAAACACACAATCTAGGCACCAAAACTGAACTAAACGCTCTATAAAACTCCACCGGCACCCCATCCGAATCAGGAGATTTACCCATATTAAGTTGATTAATAGCATCCACAATCTCCGTTTCCACAATCTGAGCATCAAGCACCTCTCTGCCCTCCTCAGATAGAAAAGGAAGGTCTATTCTGTCAAAGAACTCCACTAGCTTACCATCCTCAGCTTGCGACGCATCCGCATAGAGAGAAGCATAATAGGATCTAAAGCATTCACAAATATCAATACTTCTAACTTTCACATCCCCAACTGTATCCTCTATCTTCTACACAAACGACCTATCTGACAAACTTTTCAATTTCATAGCAAGCAATCGCCCTCCCTTATCCCCCTCCTCCCAATATTTCTGCCTCATGAAATACAGACCTTTCTCAGCTTGTTCCTCCACCATTTTTCTTAATTTGTTCCTAGCACCCTCCATCTTCAGTCTATCCTCCCCTTTACCAGACAGAGCATACTCCCGCTGTAGTGCCTTGAGTTCCAATTCCAACCCTTTAATACTCATTTACCCCTCCCTCCTGACTCTAGCTGTCCAATTAATCAATTCCCCTCTTATAGTTGCCTTAAACACGTCCCACACTATCATACAGTCCGCCCAACCCACATTGTCTTCAAAAAATGAACGATGGAAACATTAATAGCCTCACAGACTTTCTCCTCTTGTAAGATGAAAGTCTTAAGTCTCTATTTAACACCGGTAGGACGATGTAGAGATCGATCAATGTTCAACTTTACCAGCAAATGATCAGAAAGACACCGCTCCCCAATTTCCACCGTCTTGACAACATCAATCATTTTATCCGAAACCAACAAATAATCCAGTCTAGAATAAGAATGATGAGCCGCAGAATAAAATGAAAAATGCTTCTCTGTGGGGTGAAGTGACCTCCAACCATCCACCAAATCAAAAGTATCAATAAAACCATGAAAGGCATTACTCAGCCCCTGGCCTGTGAACCTGCATGTTGATAATCATCCAAAACACAATTGAAATCACCTCCGATAACAATATACTCAGCATTCATCCTTTTCAAAGAATCTGTCAATTCCTTAAAAAAACTCATACCATTCGAGCATGGAGTATACACCGATGCTAAGGTCATCATTCTTCCTTCATACTTGACATCCACTAAAATATACCGTCCACCATCATCCATAAGTACATTTTCAACCAACATTCCCAAATTCTTCCGAAACAGCAATCACACTCCCCTCGAACTTCCGGAGTAACAATTTAACAGAACCTTCATAGACTTTGATGCCCCAAAGAAATGTGTCGGATTCTCTATCAGGTGCGTTTCTTATAAGAAAATAACATCCGCCCACTCACGTCGTAACCGAACCATCACATTCCTTCCTTTTTTTGGACAATTCATCCCTTTAACATTCCAAGTCACAAAATTCAAAGATCCCATCAAGACCTATCAAGCACTAACACTAGACTATTTGCATAAACCATCCAGGACATCAGCTCGAAAACCGGGAATCACATAGCAATTCAAAAATCCTTGAAAACCATAGATTCAACAAAAAGTTGTTGTAGAGCCTTAAACCCTTCCCCACCCTCCCCAACGATATACATCACAATAAACACGAAAACACAACAATCAACACAAAGAAGACATTTAAATTGCAAATAGTCCATCAACAGGACTAAACGATAATCCCCAAGAGCACAAAACCTCACCACTGAACTGTAACCCTAGGATCCCATGCCCAATTTATTAGCAACACATCAGTTCAACCTTTCTGTTCCGAATTGTCACAAACCCCTCCCAACACCTAATCTCCTAAAACTATTAAAAAACCTACAGATTCAATCATAACCCCCAGTATCCCCTCCCAAACCTCCAATCCAGATTTGCTCTCAAACCCAACCCAGAGTTAGCCAGCCACCCCTCCGTTAATTAGCCAAGCAACCACCTCGACTGAATCCCAGCCCAACAGAATCATCACCATTTTCTTCCAACCAAACCATGGAACTCATTCAGTTAGGACAACCCCCACATCCCCCTATTCCCATCCCAATCCACATAAACAAACACACAGAATCCCAGACATCAATAGAAACACTAAAACCACACTATCTAAGCAAACATCAGCACAATGCTCACTCTTCAAGAAGTTGCGAAACCCCCAGGATGCACAACAAAATTTCAAAACCCCATAAATCCAGAAGTAATTCCCCTATATCGAATGTAACACATAGCTGCACCTGCTAAATAACCAAACAAAAACATATGCATACACAATCCTCAGTGTACCTACAATAGAACCATTTGAAGAAAAGTGATGTGCAAAAAACAGAGATTTTGCAAAAGAAGAACTTTCTACCTAAAGCATCCCAGTGGACAACATAAGGAAACATTGGCGAATGATGGACTAAAGCCCAGTAGACACAATGACTTCTTAAACATGTAATTCCCGTGAATTACAACCAATCAGAGACATCCACCAAGCACTCACAATCACTTCCAGCCATTCAAGTAACACAAAAACATCCACACTCATGATCAACATTCAAACAATAAGACGCCAAAATCAAACATTCATGAACTATAACGCCCCAAATGCATCCACATGCATACATACATCCAATCACTGGTTCCAGCAAATCCGGCATTCACTCTCTATATATTTAGTAAAGGATATTAGGGTGGAGATATAAACATCAGTTTGAAACATTACATCACAGCATTAACATATTTCAGAAATATATTCTGTTTTGTCATCGTTCAGACAAAGGCCATGCGTGGCCTTCCATGCCTGAACGATACTGTAAATTATATTCACCAGTGCTAAATCCGTGCTGTAGTCCCCAGTAAGTGGTAGGAGGATCTGGGTATCATCTGCATAATTCAGGTAGGTGATACCCAGATGTTCCAAATCATCAAACAGGAGCATGGTGAAAATATTATACAGGGTTGGGGAGACACAAGAACCCTGGGGCACCCTGCAGGTGATAGGGATGGGGTCTGCCTCTGCAGATGGTGAGAAGACCCTCATAGTTCGGTCACTGAGGAATGATTGTATCTATGCCATTGCCTCTCTGGAGAAGTGGGCAGCTGAGTCCAAGTGGCTACATAAAACATTATCCACCAAGTCGAAAGCCGCCGACAGGTCAAGGAGGAGGAGTAGCGCGAGTTTACCATTGTCTCTTAGTTTGTCTATTTGGGCTTTAAGTTCGATGAGTGCTGTTTCTCTGCCATGTAATGGCTGGAAATCGTATTGACGGGAACCTAGTAATTGGTAAGTTCTAGGAAAATCGGGATTTGGATATATGCAACCTTGTCTAGGATTTTCAACAGGAATGGCACAGTGGTTATGGGCCTGTAGTTAGTCGCAATGGAACGGTGTAATGTTTGCTTCTTAAGGAGTGGGAGTACCCTGGATCTCTTAAGGTTGCTAGGTATCGTGCCAGATGAAAAAGAGGCATTGATAAGCTTGGTAATGAAGGGTGCTAGATCCCTTGCGGCGTCCTTGATGAGTTGTGCTGGGCATTGATCACCCTTACAGTTGGAGGGTTTGAGACCCAATAGAACTTTCTCGACCTCTATAATATAGGCTTTGGAGAAGTGAAATTAGGTGGCATGTTTGATATTCGGTGGTGCCATTTTGTTAGATGGTGTCATCGAAGTTAGAGACGCTTTCTTTAGTGCCATTTTATTTTGAAGGTTAGAAACTTTGTTGGCTAGCGCATGCTGGATTTGCGCACACCACCTCTGTCTTTGACACAGTTATCTTGGGATATAATAGGGGTTTCTAATTCTTTTAAAATAGTAAAGAGCTCCTTCATGCTAGAATTTGCTTGCATAATTCTCTTGTTGTAAGTTTCTTGTTTAGTCAAGAGGATGTCCTTCTTGTATTGGGATGAAATATTAGTTAGCTTTAATTTGTTTTCCGTTGTAGGATGAAGTTTCCAGGGTTTCTCATTTCCTTTTATCTAGTCTTAGTTTTTTTAAATGGGGAGTGAACCAGTTGTGTCTTTTAGGTTTACTAGTTGTTGAGGGGCGATAGTATCAAGAGTTTTGTTCATAACTTTATTGTATTCTTCAACTAGGAGGCTGGGAACCATGTTGTCAGGTAAGGAATTGAGGGTGGGCAGGATACATGGTAGTAGTTTGTCTGCTGTGTTATTTTTCTTGTTTCTAGTAAGTGTAGGAGGGGCATGAGGTCTTTTGGTTGCTAATGTGAGCGATATCGGGTAATGGTCCGTCCAGATTTGGGGTGATTTGGAAGTGATGGAGACATTGCAATTGTGATGTGCAACCCAATTGAGAGTTCTCCCTTTGTTATGAGTTGGTTGGTTCACTCTCTGGGTGAAACCAAGTTCTGTCAGGATGTTGGATGCTGCTGTGGCGTGTTGATCGTTAGTGTCATTGAAGCCAAAGTTAAGATATCCTAACAATAAGGTTTGGGAGAGGTCCTTTAGGTTTTCTGATCGAATCGTGGACAGGTCTTCAATGAAAGTGTTGATAGAGCCAGGGGATCTGTACATAAGGTGGATATTCAATGTTTGTGAGTTTGCTGTGGGTATTTTAATTGACATAGCTTCACATGATTTGATGTTAGGCAAAGGTGATATTCTTATGGGAAGATTAGCTTTGGCAATGATGGCTAGTCCTCTGCCTCGAGCTTCACATCGATCAGCTCTAACGATAGAATCTTCATTAGGTACGGCTAGGGAGAGTGTAGGGCCTGCTGCCTGGTGAAGCCAAGATTCTGTGACAGCGATGAAGTCGTAGTCTTCTGTTAAGATGACATTGGCTAATTCTGTGGCATTAGCGACTAGAGATCTTGCATTTATTAGGTCTCCTTTAATGTTAGTTAAGAGCTTAACTGGAAGAGGAGTGGTACTACTGTCTGGTGCATCTGAGCGGATATGGGTCCGAGTTCTTTTAGTTGGGGACTTCTAGTTGCTTTTGTTGGTAGTGGGACTAGATTTAGGTAAGTGTTTGTGAGATACCTGCCTTTGGAGGTTGAAGATGGTGCCCTATCTGATAAGTGGATCAAATATTCTAGGTAATCTTGCACGAAGTCTGTGGTTTCTAAGCACAGTGTTGCATCAGATTGTTTGTAAAGGTAAGTTGGACTTATACATAAGTAGTTTAGGAGGCAAGGTAAAGTTGTCCAATGTATCTGCTATACTAGTTGGTGTAGACATTGTATGGAGTTCCATGAGCGTAAGGCACCCAGGTAAACTAAATTAGACAGTGTAAAAGTACATAATGTAATATTGTAGCGTACAGAGGTGGGGATGGGATAGATCGGCAATAAAGTGTTATCTGCACATGGGGTGTAGTTGGTTGCTACAGGTAACCAGATACATTTGCTAGTGGACTAGTCCAGTAGAAACAAAAGAGCATGCTGGTCAGTGGTTGCTGTAGGTAGTCATGAGCATCATTTGGCTATAGCATTATTCCAGGGGATAGCAAACCTAGGAACTAACTGACTATGCAGCCCTGCTGGCTGGTGCAAGTAGCGTAGGCAGCTGTGCCTCCTGTGCGATATGGGAAGTATAGGCTGATAAGCAGTTGTAAGTTAGATAATGCTTGCCGCAGTGTGCATAGACACTGAATTGAGTAATACCACCTTCCTGTTGGGGGGATATTTTAATCTTGAAATGGGTGCGCAGCTGCTGGACATTCTTTTCGGCCCTCATGACGATATGATCCTCAAAATCTCCAAACCCCAGATGCAGGACGTTTGGATGTGCGCTAAAGGCCTTCATTTCTTTGCCTGGCTCATTGAGTGGGGAATGCATGCAGATAATGGGTGCATTCGGCCAGACATCCCAGGCCTCCCCACCATTAGAAATCACCTGGGATCCTCCACTATTGATTATTTCTGACTTTTGGTGAAAATGTGGGATAGGATTTTGGAATTTTAAGTATTGGAGGACCCCAGTTGTGAGCATCACCCGATTAGTCTCAAATTTCTGGGTATTGGAAATGAAAGCGGCCAATAAGGTTTCTAGCATTGATGAAGTTGACATGATGCCGAACAGGAGAATCAGTTGGGCTAGAAATGTGGATTCTAATTTGCACCATAAAATTCTGGCTGAGCAACTCCCATGTATTCTGACTATACTTGATAATACAGCAATATTCCTCAGGTTGTGTCCGGCTTTGTGGAGTTGATTGGGTGTTTGCTAAAGGTTTTGTGCAGAAATGTAAGAGGAAGGTGAGGATTAACAAGAAAGGGTGGTTTAATGATGCCTGCGTCTGCGCTAAAAACATACTCTTGGCGGCCTTAAAATCTCCAGCCTGTTCCAAGAGAGACATCATCCAGAAAAGAGAAATGTATCATGTTGCTCTGGAAAAGAGGAACATTGAGTTGGATGAGGAAGTGTGGGTGGGCTTACTGGAGGCAGTATTGACCCAGGATTCCAAACAATTGTGGGAATTTCTGAACAGAGGGCTGGTTTACAAGATGGCAAACAGGACAAAAGGAACCCATATAGATGCACAGGCTTCGGTGAAGCACCTCTCCAGTTTGTTTAAAGACAGGGATTCCTCTGTATTGTGTACGAAATCCAGCTCCTCATTGCGTTTTACGTTTGAGGTATCCTCAACCATTATCAAGAAGGCACATAACCGTGCTCTGGCCCAGATGACGCCCTCAATAGACCTTTTTCAGGAACGGGTTGATTTTTGGGCACCATTGCTAGCCCTGGCATTTAATGCCTATCTGCAGACTGGTCAATACCCATTCTCTTTGAAATCTGCCAACATTTTTACCATTTTAAAAAAAGGGGACCCATCCCCCAGCTTGACACCATATTCACAATCTTTGGGAGAGTGTAATTGGGGCATATTGAAATCTGGCTTTCAGAACATTCCATACTCTCCGACAACCAACTCTGTTTTAGACCAGGTGTCGGCACTATGGAACAGGCACTACATTTACATCTATTGGTGACATTTTTTTGCAGGGGCAAGGTCATATCTTGCATTCATGAACCTGAACACGGCCCTCGATAAGTTGAATAGGTCAAAGCTGTGGGCAGTTCTCAGGTCCACGAGTTGTCCAGAGGACATCCTGACTGTGCTGCGGGAACCCCATAGTGGAAATCGAGCATGTGTGCGAAGTGGGCCTGATGGACAATGCATGGCCTGCTCTGAAGTTGGTCTCGGGGTCCGTCAGGGATGTGTATTGATTCTGGTCCTTTTTAACTTGCACATTAATGGTTTACATGATGCCCTGGGGGACTACCGGGCAGATTTACCAAGGCTGAGTGGTAGGACATTTCCCACCTTAGCCTATGCAGAGAACAAGGTCTTGATTGCCAGAACACCCATGGCCCTTCAGAGATTGATTAAAGCAAACTCCATTTTTAGGATAAACCTGGAGTTGAAGATCAACACCACAAAATCTGCTGTGATGGTGTGGACTGGATAGGGGTGTGGGGGACGGGCGGGGTGAAGGAGGTGGGAAAAGGTGAAAATGAAACCATGGCTTGCAATGGGGTGGTTATACCTAGAGTTAAGGACTTAGGTGTCCACTTTTCAGCGGCAGGAACGGGCCAGCTCATCTCAGTAAGCAGTCTGTGAAGAGGACTCAATACTTGGGTGGGCTTTCTCGCTTTTCGGCTGGATGCCTGGGACGTCTGGAAGGATAGCTCAGAGGCAACATGCTTGCCTTGGAAACAAGATGACATGGAGCACCACAGATGCGATCCCCGGGTGTGTGCTTCGAAAACCATGGGTATTAAGTGCGTTATAAATAATCTAGAGTATCATATCAACCATTGGACCTGGTATTAAAATTTTGTGGAATTCAGACAAAGGTCGCCATCCTGTATGGAGCCCCTCTTTGGAGCTGCATGAAAGTGCCTGAGTTAGAGATACAGGAAAATAAACTTCCCAAACACCTATTGGAACTCCCAGGGTCCGGGCTCCAACTTCACAGTTCATAAGGAATTGGGAGTGGGCTTTCTTCAGGACCAACAGATGTTGTACCCGATCCTTTTCTAGATTCACATTTGGTCCAATGAGAAAGCAAGTTTAAGTCATGTTATTATTAAGTGTCTATTGGCCAGGGTCAATTGGCACACAATCCATTGGCTTTCTTTTATCAGTAACTTTTAAACCAAGTTCAATGTTTCTGCACTTTTCCCACCAGAGCATGTTGCTGCCATCAGGGCATTCACAACATTATAAGTGCATATTTGCATCTGTTGTTACTGAGAAGAGGGAATGTAAGGAGATGGCTATTCTATCGACTAGCGCCCACGCTGTTATTAGTCGCGTGGGCCTGATTCAGCCTCATCTCATTTTGAGTTACAAAAAGGCAGACCTCTGGCCGATCACCCATGCCAGACTCAATAGTCTGCTGTTTTGAGAAAATACTGCTAGCTGGAAGGTCTTTTCTGATTCAGCAAGTTGTGCAGCATACAGAGATGTTTTCTAAAGGGACATTAGAAAGGCTGCTATCCTGCCTGTCCTAAGACATTTCAATCTGAGACATTGTTCTGCCCTATTTTTTCTTTTATCCGCTGACACCCCACATGTTGCTTGGGTCCTGTTGTCCCTGTTAAAAAAAAAATACATTAAAAACATTTTTTTTTTTTTTTTAAATTAAAAAGGTTTTGGCTGTGCTGTGAATTGAATTTCCCTATTTTTGTACCCTACAAATGTGCACAGGAATGGATTAATAGTAATCCATTTTAAAAAGGGAATTTTTCTATTTGTTATTATACTAAATCGTAAATGTAACAAATGTGTATATTACACCTTTTTGATGGATGTGTTCATCCAAATAAACACATTGACTGAAAAGGCAAATTGCCCCCCACCGGTTTATACTTTTTTTTGTAAGGTTGGCATCAAACATAGGTGCTCTCGTAATGCAGGGAACAGGTCCGATATGGCTGCATTGAAAGTCCAGGCTCCTCCACATTGCAGCCCTGCAAATGTCCAGCAGAGGCACACCAGAAAGGAACACTGTTGTCGCAGGGATTGCTCTGGTGGAGTGGGCTTCCGGACAGCCTTGCATCGGCTGGTGCGCCGCCAATGACAGTGCATGATGCAGCTGGAGAGCCATCTTGAGATGAAGGCCTTGGACAAGGCCTTTCGATGGTTCACATGACCAAAGTTCACACACAACTGAGAAGTCTCACGAAAACTGTGCGTGCCAAGTAGAACTCCAGAGCATGAGCAATGTCCAGCAAATGCAAGGCCCTCTCCGCCGGCGATGAAGGTTTCTGGAACAAAACAGGCAAAACCAAAGGCTTGTTGAGGTGGAATTGTATTGGGACACATCAGGTGTACTGCTCTGGTGTTAGTCTGTTTTCTCTCATAGGGGGCTGTCCGTCAGAAAGTGCTCTGTGTCGTAAAAAGGGGGGGGCAAGGTTCCTAAATATCCTACCTGGTGTCATGATCCTGCCCCTCATGTCCCCAGCCCTCCAAGATGTCAGGCTGGAGCCAGGCCACGATCACCTACATGGCCCTCAAGGGCCTCTCCATCCCTCCAAAGACCCACTTGGAGTCAGACTTGGCGCTTGTGGCACCAGACTCACTCACTCCCATAGGATAACATTGGGGATTGGACTTGTAGTGCATTGATGGGGACAAGATGGATGCCCCCACATATTTCGGTTCCCAGAACTGCATGTGCGGTCTAATCTTTTGGGTGTGGTTCAGCCCAGAGACACCTGGATACCCAGAGACTCTTTAAGCCACGCCCAGGCTGAGAAACATGCTTTGTGTTTTCTGCACCTGCAGCGTGACACTCACCGTGTTTGGATCGGTCTCCAGTAGGCCTGCATCATTCTTCTGCGCTCAGCTCCTGCAAGAACAAGAATACTGTTAGGAACAGCCTTACCTTGCGGTGCTTCTGCCCATCATTCATCGCTTCTTCTGTTCTGCGGGCATCTTCGGCGGTGTCATTCCCATCCCGGCACGCCGCTTCCTAAGGAAAAGGGAAAAGAACAGAAAAAAGGCACTAGTAAGCATTCAGCAAATCTTTGCTTATTTTTAAAGACTGTACGAGCTTTAAACGCTTACCTGAATCCCAGCCGCTCTGGGGGAACTCTGTCTCCGGAACTTCTCATCCACCTGCAAGAGGGAAAAGACATTCCAGGTTAGCGTGGAAACATCTAGAGGTGCCGCATACCGCGCTTACTCACCGCATTTCTTCTTCATAACCAGCATCCACGCTGAAAACGTTGCAGCACCTAAAAGACACAGAAAAAGAACTCAGTTCAATACAAATACGAAAGGGTCGCATCACGCATCGCGCTCTCACTCGCCTTCAGCGCTGCTCATCTCAGCAGCACGTCGCCATCCCCAGACACCGACCATCATCTAAGGAAGGAAAGGAACAAAGTTAGAGAACTGTTAAAAAGACTCATTATACTTAGTATAACTTAGAAGAAGCTAGGCAGCAACGAGCCTGCATCAATCAACGCGCCCCTGCGCTGAAAGCAGGACGGAGAGCACACTTTCCAAGAAAACAAGGTGAGCTGTGGATCAAAGGGAAGGGTTGGCCCCCGGGGAAGAAGGGGTTCAAGCACACAGAGACAATAGGGAGTAAAAACTCTACCAATCCTGTGTTTCAGGCCCAGTCTCCAGTCGAGTAGACTCCAGGGAAGGGTTCGAGGTCGTAAGAGGTCAGAACAGGCCAAGTGACGTCCCCGTGGATACCGCGAGCGTTACACCTGGTAGGATGGGGTAAAGGTGTTACAAGGAAGGGGATACCGCGTCTCACCATCCCGTGTCCCACACCCACAACACCCCTCACCCAGGTGATCCACCCCCAGGAACTGGACCCAAAAGCAATGGCCATGTCCTGGCCACCTGGATGACAGATTCCCAGGGACTAGTGGGTAAGACATCCTCTGGTTTCTCACATGCCCTTCCCCTTATGCGATGTAGCTGCATCTGTTCCACAGGGAAACATAGAAAGGATATAGACGCCCCCCTGTTCTTTACCTTTTCAGTGCTCCACAGTGAAACAGTAGGGTTGCAGGTCTAGGCACCATCGCATGACTCGAGGGTTAGAGTCCTTTTGCTAGCTTATCCACACTTACAGAGAATGATCTGTGACGAGTGTTAACTTCCTTCCTAGGAGATATTATCTTAGATGGGTGATGGCCCATTTGATGGCAAGTGCCTCTAATTCCAACACTGAGTAGTTTTTTTCATGTGGGAAGAGTTGTACTAGTGAATAGGATAGGATGTTCGAATCCATCACAACCTTGGGACAAAACTGCTCCTAACTCTGTAAGAGGGGCGTCAGTTTGTAACAAACTCTTTTGAAAAATCTACTACCTTTAGGATCGGGTTCTGGGACAGGGTTTGTTTTAAGCTGTTGTACATTGTCTTTGTCAGTCCATTGAATCTTCTGGGTTAAGCATTTTGTAATTTGTCTGTCAACCTAGCTGTTCTGACAGAGAAATTAGGGATAAACCTACGGTAATAACCGATTAACCCTAGGAATGCTCTGAGGTCTCTTGGTTTTAGGCATGGGGGTATCTAGGCCGGCTTTTACATTCTTGTTGGGGCTGGACACTGCCATTCCCTACAAATAAGTCAAGGTATTTCACAGCTGATTGAGCCAGCTTACATTTGGATGGATTGGCAGTTAAGCTAGCCTCTCTGAGGGCTCTCCTGATAGTAAAGAGATGTAAAAGATGGTCTTCCCAAGTTTCACTATGAATGACTATGTCGTCAATATAAGCCCAGCAGAAATCAGAGTTGGGCTGTAATATCCTGTCCATAAGCCGTGGGAAAGTGGCAGGGGTCCCATGTAAGCCAAAAGGGAGGACTTTGAACTGGAATAGTCTCAGGGGTGTCGAGAAAGCTGTGTTTTCCTGATCAGGTCCATGTACTGGGACCTGCCAGTACCCCTTGGTTAAGTCTAGAGTTGATGGGAAGGTGTCATTTCCAAGTTTATCAATTATTTCGTCAATGTGTGGCATGGGGTAGGCATCAAAGTCAGAGATGGCGTAGACCCATCGGATGTCGATACAAAACCTCAAGGAGTGATCAGGTTTTGTGATCAATACAATAGCGGAGGACTATGGGCTTGAAGAGAGTTCAATAATATTTGCCCTTAGCATTTTGTTCACTTACTCAACCACTATCTGTCTACAGTCTTCCAGGAGTCTATATGGTTTCAAATGGACCACTTTTCCCTTTGGTGTTCCGATAGTGATAAGTGCCTTGCACTCTCCCTGGTTTCTCACAGAATACACCAGGGAATGTTGTGACTAAATCTTTTAAGTTTTCTTGTTGTTGACTGGATAGCTCTTGGGAAATTCATTCAAAAATGATCTATTTCCTCTGGTAACAAGGAAGACGGTATCGTGGAAGTGGCTGCAGAAGGATTTTCCTTCCACTTTTTTAAAGAGATTTACGTGGTAGCGATGGGTCTTTCGTTTCCAGTCAGGTTGAGTTATTTTATAGGTAGAGGTCCCTGTTCGCTCTAACACTTCATATGGCCAATGCACTTTGAGACAAGTTAATTTTAAGAGGTAGGTAAGGGGACTAATAGCTTTTGTCCTAATGAAAAAGATCCTAAATTCACCTTTTTATCATAGGTGGATTTTTGTTGTTCTTGTTCTTTTTCCATGCGAGTGTAGACTAGATTCCGAACAAGTTTCATATGCTCTCGCAATCGGGTAGCTGTTTGTGAGAGGGGAATACGTGCCTCTTCTCTTTCTTCCCAGGTCTCTCGGAGCATATCTAGGACATTTCTTGGATCTCTACTATAACCTAGTTCAAAAGGAGAGAATCCGGTGGACGCCGGAGGGCTCATTCTTTCTGCAATTGGGGCCCAGGGAATCATGCAATCTCAATCCTTCCCATCCTTGTCAATTTTCTTAGGATCATCTTAAGTGTTTTGTTAAATCTTTCTACCATTCCATCCATTTGGAAGTGTTAAACTGAGGTTCTTATGTGTCAATATGGAGAAATTCCTTGACTTCACCCATGAGTTTGCTCATTAAATTGGATATGTGATCCATTAGAATTTCCTTGGGAAAACTAACCATGGATAATGGCAATAGTTGTTTTAAAATCTGTTGGGTTGCGTTGTACCGCATGGGGAAAGCCTCTGGGTATCAGGCAACGTAATCAACAATTAGGAGGACATATTTGTTACCCAGTAGTCCAATGATGGCCAAGGGACTTATTTATTTATATTTTATTTATTTGCATTTTTAAAGCACTCACACAGCCCGCGGGCATTGAGGAGCTGTTACAGGAATTTTTTTAATTGCGTAGTTGTTTGTCTTAGTTGCGTTTTTATAACGTGCTTAAATACCCAGAGGTGTCTAAGCGCGGACCCGGGGATCAAACCTGTTGCTTCATGTCGTCTTGCTCCCAAGGCGAGCACGTTGACGCTGAGCTATCCTACCGTGACCATATATATATGTTATTGGAAAAAGGTTCAGAGGTGCAGGCAAGGGAATATGCGTAATGGTTTTCTGACATATTTCACATGTCTGAATGAAGTTCCTTATATCAGCATTGATACCTGGCCAGTAAAACTTCCCACCAATGTGTGCCTGGGTCTTAGATTGTCCTAAGTGTCCCACTGTCAAATGAGAATGTGCAATCTCTAGCACAATCTATCGATAGGTTTTGGGGATTACTAACTGAGTTTTATTTAGACCTTCTGTGGAGGTCTCCTTTCTGTACAGTAATCCTTGCTTTAGGAAGAAAAAGGGACTTACCCACTCGAATCCTTTCCCTTCAGGAATAACCTGCAAGAAAGCCTCTGGGAGTGCTTGATCATTTCACTTGGCGAAGGCTAGGTCGGGAAGGATGGTAGGTTCTACTTCCCCTTTTGCCTCAATGGTAGATGGTTCATCAGCTTCCCAGAGCCTAGGGTACCTCTGTTTCTTCTGCTTCACTCTCTATAAAACTGGGAAATAGTGCCCTTTCAAGAATTTCCTGTGCAATTTATCCCATGATGTGCTTCAAATGGAATTTTGCCATGGTTCTGTAGAAGAAACTTTATGTCTCTCCAGAAGTCAGGATCTATGGCGCCCGCTAGGACATCCAGACCGAACTTCCAGGCCAGGCCAGGAGCCAATCTTATATAAACCCTGGGAGGGGACTAAGACTAAGTCTGTGGGAATTATTCCTCTTTTCCCTGGAGGGATAGTAGCTTCTCTGCTGCTACAAACATCAGATCCTATAGATTTCTTTTTGTGGTGATAGAGGGAACTGTGGCTCTTTGACTAAGCTTCTGGAATTTTTTTTGGGTTTCCCAATTTGTCTCAATTGTGTCACATCCCACCCTGACACCATATACAAGGAAAGCATGGTATCAAACAGTACGACAGACACAAGTGATCAAAGTTCAAAGGGTGTTTATTGAAATTCAATCTGGTTTGAAAAACAGCAATATAATCCTCAATCTAAAGATGGGAGCAAGCTACGACCATCAAATAATAATAATCCAGTCCTAGTCGAGTGTGTCAAAATAAAAGTACCTATACTAAAACCTATTGCCAATCCTTACTTCTAAATAAAAATAGCGCGAGAAACAATGTTATGCAAATGAAAAGGGCCTACGAAATGATGTCCGGATATTCTAGCCATTGGCTTCCCTTCCTCACGTTTTCAGTACACTCTAGTTTAGCACACTTTCCAGTTTCTGGCACGAGGATGCAGTTCCAAACTCCCACATTAAGGCCTTTCATGTCAAAGTCTCTTTGCCATTCAATGTCTCTTATTTTAGAGGGCCTGATGTAACACGACAAAACATTAATGTTCCTTTCTTCTCAGGATTTTCACTTATACAACTTCTCGGGTGATTTACTGTTCACCCCGGGTCGACCGACTTTAACACAAAATCTTCAATTGGTCTCCCTTTGCCAGGCTTGGACCAAACTCATGAACTTTTCCAAACGTTTTCTACTTCATCAAAATGGAAGACTTTTGACTGTGCACAGGATTTTGTTTGACCTGTCGCAGGACCACTTAAATTCACATTTGTTTATTCTCTTTAAATGGATCCAACTCCATCGGGCTCTGACCAAATGTATCTACTTTTGTCACTTCTCAGTTGGGTATCTCACAGATACCTTCGATTGAACTCTCACGCGGTGCTGGACCATTCTGTCAAAGGTATTGTAGCTTGCTTTAAAGTTCAATCACTCATCAGCAGTTCAACTTCACTTGCGCCTCATATCCCACGCGGTTTAAGAATGTTCGTTTCAGCACTCGCCATGTAATGTTGCTGCTTGCAAACTTAGCGTCAACAGACTAGTCTTCCCAACTCACTGGCTCAGGTGATTTCACCGACGCTTTGTTCATGGAGCCAAGGTCAGAAACCACAGCAGCTGGTTATTCGCCCTTGCATTGATTATTGACACGCGAGGGCCCTGGGCATCTCCAACACACAATGCAGGATTCCTCAGCCTGGTTTCCTGATCTTATGCTTTCTACTCTCAAGGTCTCTGGAAAGCAACTGTTCCTTGTCGAAAAGGTCAAGGGAATTTCCCTCCTTGCGATTTACTTCAGTTTTGCCATTTTTCCTCTCTTGCTCAGCTGCCATCTCGAAACTCTCTTAGCGGGCTGTGTGAGAAAGTGTTTGTCTTCTAAAATGGGGGGTGGTAAGGTTCCTAAATATCCTACCTGGTACCTGGTAGGATGGGGTAAAGGTGTTACAAGGAAGGGGCTACCATGCCGCACCATCCAGTGTCCCACTCCCACAAAACCCCTCATCCAGGTGATCATCCCACACTGGTTCACCCCAGGAACTGGATCCAAAAGCGATGACTCTGTCCTGACACCCTGGATGACAGATCCCAGGGGACTAGCGGGTGAGACACCACCTGGTTTCTCACAATGTGCAGATCCTTCTCTACTGGAAGCCACAGACCTCTTGCCTGCATATGCCCGGTGTGAGCCCCCCCCCCAACCTTCCAGAGAGGTGTCTGTAGTGACAGTCTCCTGTTATGGCAGGGTTCGAAATCCCATTCCATAGGCGATGTGGGAGTGCACCCCCACTACTCTATAGCTGCTGGAACTCGTCATTGAGAGGGATCTTGTCTGCAAAATATCCAGACACTTGTATCCAACGTGCATCTAAGAATTCCTGTAGGGGTCACATTTGCAATCTGCAGAGATGAAGTAGATGCAGGACGACATCATGCTCAGCAACGACTTGATGGCCCATACTGTGGCATTGATTGTGGATGCTATGGTGTACATGACCTTCTTCCCCATGGAGTTCATCTTCTTTCCCTCGCTGTCTGGGGGGAGTGATGACTATGAGGCCGGGCTAGGTGAATATTTCCTTGCGGCAGCCGACACTACCGAGTCCGGCGATGGTTGAGACCTCAGGCCCTTGGGGTGCAGAGTCCGGCACCCTGTACTACTTCTCCAACCTGTCTCACTTAGCTGGAGCTGTGTATGGGTTCTTCATGAGGGCCAGGCCCTCCTCCCAAATGTCGTCCAGAAAGGGTACCACCATGATCATCTTCCTCTTGGATTCTCTCTGCTGATCCAAGAAACCCTCCTTTGTTTCCTCGGGCATCAGCTCGAACAGCTCGGAGGCCCTGGAGATCATAGAGTGGAACGATCACACCTCGTCCAGTGGAGAAACTAGTAGGAGCATCCAAATGTGGCGATTCATGATCCGCCGGGACAAAGTGCCCATCTTTGTTGGTTCCTGTGGTTGTCTCCGTACCAATGTCCATATCCGGGTCCACTGGAGGAGTTGATTCCTGATGTGGTGGTGGAGGCTGATCAGGAGCCTGTAGTGCTATGGGTGCCAGTGATGGTGGCAACCTCTGTTGAATCTCCATCACCAGGGCATGGAGAGTCAAGAGAATGTTCACAGAAACATTCCTTGTCTGAAGATGGAGAAACGGGGCGCTAGGCCCTGCGCCGCCACCGTCATAATCCTCATGGACCATGTGAACTGACTCTTGGTCATCATCCATGGATGAAATGTCCATGGGTTGAACATCAACCTTGGAGGGCTGTTTTGGGGCTTCTTCAACCCCCCCTCTTTTTTCAACCCGCAGGGCCTTGAACCAGGACCTGGACCAGTGACTATACACCTCGAGGGGTACTTGCAGCCTTTGCTGATTCCTCTGCAGTCGTGTCCTGCTGCAGGGACACCCGCTGCGCTGCAGGAGCCACCCTCGTAGGATCGGCTCCCAGCGCTGCAGTTCCATCAACGTGTAGAGGAGCCAAGTACCACCACCTTTACCATCTCGCCCACAGCACCTGTATGTTGGATGCCAGAGTGTGAGACATGTGCAGTACCAGTGAAGATACCGATATCTAGGAGAATCTGAGAGGCAAGGTTGCCATTGAGGAAACCACACTTGCATACAAGACAATACAATGGTCGTCTGAATTAAATCCCAGAAGAACAGGACAAAGAAGAATGGTGACGTCACCACCACCGTCATACAGAGCAAAGTTGATGTATAGAGAAGAGATGAGAGAATGCAGACAATTCTATAAGGCATCAAGAAAGTATCGAGATACATGACATCTTGGGATCAAGATGAAGAAACTTATGCTGCAGAAGTAATGAAGATATTGAGTTATTTCACACATGTACACATGCTAAGAAACACAAGCAGATTAAGTATTCTTAAAGACTAGCTTTATAGTGAATACAGTGCGGCATGCGCCAACATATACATATATATATATATATATATATTACATGGCCACAGTAGTGGCCATGTAGTTATGGTTAAGTTGCTGTTTCCATAGGAAGAGCACTTTTTGGGCGGCTTACAACTGGACGGATCCTCACCAAACTTTGCAAAAAAAGTATTTGGGTCACTCTGAATGTATTTGCAAAGTTTGGTGAGGATTCGTCCAGGGGGGGAAAGTTATAGGGAGGGTCCCAATACTTTTTTTTTCCCACAGACTGAATGGCAAAAAAATGTTGCTCGCGTCTACAGCCCAAACCGCTGGACGGATTTTCACCAAATTTGGACCAGGAGCAGCGGCTTGGTCCCGAAAGCGTGCTTTTGCAAATTTGGTGAAAATCCGTCCAGTAGTTTTTTTTTAAATGACCAAAAAGTAGGTCAAACAAAATTTGTGATATCTGTGTTCGGTCCGCAGACGGACTTCCCTGTTCGCTCCGCGGACAGTGACCTGATTGGCCAATCGGCTTGCGTGATGTTCACGGACATGCAACGTGTTCGCTGATTGGATGGCGTGGAGCGTGAAGCGTGCCAGATTTTCGGTAGCGCCGGCCATCTTGGATTCACGGTCGTCCGCGGACAGCGCGGTGAAACTTTGTTCAAAATTTGTATTTAGTAGAGTGTGTTGGTGTGTAGGAGTGTTTGGGGAGGGTGGGAGTGTATGAGATAGGATGAAAGTTGTGTTTTTTATGTGTTAGACATTCTTTTTGTGTTTGATTTGTCTGCGGACATCACGGGTGTTCTGAAATGTTCTAAATAAACTGAATGGGGGGTGTTCTGAGGACTCAATATGTGTCCGTTTTGTTCGCAAACAAACTGTTCTAAGAACACTTGCAGTGTCCTGAAATGTTCGCAAATAAACAAAATGGGGGTGTCCTGAGGACGCTGTCCGTATTGTTCGTTGTCAAGTTGAATATGTTCTAAGAACACTCGTGGTGTCCTGAATTGTTCGCAAATACACAAAATGGGGGTGTTCTGAAGACGTTTCTAAGAACACTCCCAGTGTCCTGGAACGTTCGTAGGGGGTGTCCTGAAGGCGTAGTCCGTATTGTTCGCTGGCAAGTTGAATGTGTTCTAAAAACACTCGCAGTGTCCTGAAATGTTCGCAAATAAACAAAATGGGGGTGTCCTGAGGACACTGTCCGTATTGTTCGTTGTCAAGTTGAAAGTTTTCTAAGAACTATCGCATTGTTCTGAAATGTTCCTAGGTGGTGTCCTGAAAATGCTGTCCTTATCGTTCTCTGGCAAGTTGAAAGTGTTCTAAGAACACTCATAATGTCCGCGGACATTAAAAGTTTCCACAGACCATAGTAGAAATGTTTGACTCTATGGATGTGATATGCTGCGGTGGTTGTTGCCAGGGCATAGTCTCTTGGGTGCATGGCACCCAAGACTCTATGCCCTGACAACAACCACCGCAGCATATCACATTCATATTTGCTTATAACTTTGGGTGAAAGACAAATGTATAAGGAACAAAGGTATTAGATACTATGGATGTGATATGCTGCTATGGTTCTCATTATTGTATACTTACTGTTTGGTCTAGTAACGGGAGTCCATGTTTTTCTTGTTAATTTCTGTGATAAAAGAAAATAGCATGTTAGTATTAGTATTTTGTAATGACTTATTACATTGTATAATCAATATACTTTTTCTTTTTGGACCCTCATATTTAGTAGATTACAAAT
Source organism: Ambystoma mexicanum (assembly GCF_040938575.1). Lineage (NCBI taxonomy): Eukaryota > Metazoa > Chordata > Amphibia > Caudata > Ambystomatidae > Ambystoma > Ambystoma mexicanum. The sequence goes on along the minus strand of NC_090939.1, from coordinate 775,499,063 downwards.
CAGAGTACTGTGCAATTTGCTCAGTTTCTGCATTTGTTGCTAAAATCATTGGGTCTGTGGGAGAAAAAAAATCCATGTTGGATTAAAAAAAAAACTTTTTCTGTTATGCTACAGTTTGTTTGTTTGTTTTCAGTGTTCACTTGTTGTTTCTGGCTAATGCTTTATACTTTGGCTTGTTGTATTTTTTTGGAGCAGAAACGTATTTATTTGTTTTGATATTATAAAATTTTGGAACAGTTAGATACCAATTGGCATATTCTGTCTATTTTTTTGATATATTTTAGTGGTATTGATTTATCTATTTGGATATTGTTACATTTTGGGACAGTTAGATACCAATTGGCATAGTGCGGCGAGTGTGTTGTCTGTGTTTGGCGGTGTAGAGGAGCTGCAGCAACCAGTCTTTCAACGCTGTTTATTTTGGAGGCGGACCTAACTATAAAAACACCGGACACACGCGGAGCGTCGCGGAGTGCGGCGAGTGTGTTGTCTGTGTTTGGCGGTGTAGAGGAGCTGCAGCAACCAGTCTTTCAACGCTGTTTATTTTGGAGGCGGACCTAACTATAAAAACACCGGACACACGCGGAGCGTCGCGGAGTGCGGCGAGTGTTTTGTCTGTGTTTGGCGGTGTAGAGGAGCTGCAGCAACCAGTCTTTCAACGCTGTTTATTTTGGAGGCGGACCTAACTATAAAAACACCGGACACACGCGGAGCGTCGCGGAGTGCGGCGAGTGTGTTGTCTGTGTTTGGCGGTGTAGAGGAGCTGCAGCAACCAGTCTTTCAACGCTGTTTATTTTGGAGGCGGACCTAACTATAAAAACACCGGACACACGCGGAGCGTCGCGGAGTGCGGCGAGTGTGTTGTCTGTGTTTGGCGGTGTAGAGGAGCTGCAGCAACCAGTCTTTCAACGCTGTTTATTTTGGAGGCGGACCTAACTATAAAAACACCGGACACACGCGGAGCGTCGCGGAGTGCGGCGAGTGTGTTGTCTGTGTTGCTTGGGGAGCGGTGGAACGTGGGGAAACTAAGCTCACAGTGTCTAACATATTGCAGGTAAGACCTAACTAAGTTAAGATAAGATACTTAGTGAGAAGCATAATTCACCCCGCGTTCCGTGTCCTAAGCCAGGCGCTTCAAACTCAATTACACGCCCTAGTGCTCTTCATCAATCTCTGTGAAATTGCGGCCGTGACTGCGGGGCGTTGCCCTTTGAACGGCCTCATCTCATAACACAGACTCAACTAACCTCCCTCTTGAGACCCAGCCGTGACTGCGGGGTATGACCCTTGGAGCGGCTGTGACTCGTGTTTGTGAGGGTTCTATCTTGGTTTGATCGTGCGACGTCACTAGTAACTTAAAACAAAGCACGGGCGACAATATCACTTGACATTAAGTACTTGAAGAGTGTGACTGCTGGATGCAAACCGGTGGATATTTTTTGCGATCCAAAATGTCCACAAACTTGAAAATATCAAGTACGTCCCTGACTTTAAAATCTACACCTAAAAACATCTCGAAAGTCAATATTTTGAAGAGGAAGGTGCGTAATCAATCCTTGGATACTGTCAATAAGAAATCGTGTGAAGGAGATATTCGCGACTTCTGCAAACCAAAAAAATTCAATAAGGAGAACACCTTGGACATTTATGATACTTCCATAACGGACACGCAACTCAGAACGGTTGTGGAACAAATAATAACAGACACAGAACACATGTTGGTTAACTCATCAAGTGTCCCCACTTTTCAACATAAATACGAGATGCATAAAGTTGGTAAAATTGGGTCATCCGATGTATCTCAGGATCCAAGTCAGTCAGAAGGTTCAGCTATTCTAATTAAGGATCAGGTTCAGTTTGACGAAAAAATTATCCAACTCATTTAACAACTTAAAATTGAACAAAGCTACCGCTGGTCTAAAAGATGAGAGACAAAAGATCACTCAAACAGTTACAAAGAACAAGGAATTACTATATGGTGAACAAGGGACAAGCTTGAATTCAAATAATCAATGTAACAAAGAAAAAGCTATTTCAATTGAGTCGGTTGCTATCGACCTTGAAGAAAGAGAAGAAGGGTCAAGTCTACTTTTAGATGAACTGTCAGCCATAGCTTCGACATCTATGTTTTCGGACAAGGATAACAGTCTGTATAAATCGCCGAGCTTATATGATAAATCGGGAAATACGACACATATGTCCCTAGCTGGACTAGCAAATGAAGGGAAGGCGTCCCCCAACCATAACAACAATAACTCACCATGTGTAAGATCAACACAGGAACCATTATTCCAATATAATCTGTTGGAAATTACTCTCAATTCAATGCATATGACAATAGTCACATTAACAAAGCTCTTCGAATCTCTGGACTCCAAACTAGTAAAACAAGCCAAGCAACTGGATCAATTAGTTAAATGGATGCACAATGTGATGAGTAACCCGGCTAGTGTGCCTTGGAGTACAGATAAATTGATATCGACTGCTGTGTCTAAAGAAAAGGCTTACCACAAAATACCACAAATCAAGCATGTGATTAAAGAAGCTCTCCCTCAAGAGTCTTTATACAAATCTGTCATAATTATTGAAAATGCGACTGATCTATCACAAGACCAGATTCAAAATGTCGCTGATACACCTGCCCAGATAAAGAATGTTGCACCCCTTGCTGCGCACATGCAATCTAACTATGGTAAGTCAACTTCAGCCATAAAAGACAAGAAAGTGTCACAGTCTCCTAATAGAGCAATGTACAATCTATTTCAAAACACCAATTCAATGAAAGACAAAATAGATTGTGGTTCAATCTGTAAAAAAACCAAAAACCAGGAGCGACTGGCAATACGCTCAAGGGCCAACATTAAACACCTCATTAAACGGCTGATTCCAAAAATGAAAGGTAACTCAAGGATACCAATCAACAAGCCCGCTAAAAAAGTCAAAAGCAAAAGTACTGAGTTACCATCTGAAATCCCTGACAATAGTGGCAAAGACTATCTACCGCTGAATCAGCTCATCGCTACTATTGAAGGTAATGATCCGCCTAATGAAACACCGAAAAAAGATACGCGAACTGATCCAGCAATGGTTCCAATCTTAATTCAAGATGCTAAAGCACAATCTCTAATAACCAAACAAGTAAATGTCACCCATGTGTCGACCCTGTGCAACCCAATAACGACAATATCGATGGCTGGTGGCCCTTCCTTGGATAGCTGTTCTAAACGAGATGTACTGAACAGTGCAAATCAAGATGGAGATAATTCTTCAATACTGGCCGACATCAAATCCCAGATCGAAAACTCAATAAAGACCTACCGTGAGATGCAACAATCAATGAAAAGCACATCTCAGCCAAAAAACAATCGGCTGACTGTGCCAATGGCTACTATAAGTTCTCGTGATGTGAATTCCCAAACCTTACAACAAGAACAAGTTACTCAAGAAATTAATGTGAATTCCCAATTATTACAACAAGACCAAGCCATTCAAGAAAGACGACAAGTCCGAACAACTCAGCAGTCTCAACTTGCCTTGTATCACCAAGCAGTGCAGCAGTTGTTACCAAGCTCTACCCAAAATGCCAATTTAAAGCGTGACATATCAAATGAGAGTGGAAACTATTCTCATCTGCAAGAATGTTCGACTCAACAGGAGATGACTATAAAGTATAATAGTCAGCATCCCCAAGACAACCGGGAAAGACAACATCTGCAAATATGTGAGAAACAGCAGCCAAAAGCAGCTTGCATAGACACACTAATAGCGAAAGCAATTGAAAATTATTTCATTTTGAACATGAAGCAGCCATTTCGAGCTAGCAAAACAACCACAGAATTGGATTGTAATCTCACAGCTCCTAAACAGCAAGATTCTGAAAAAAGACAGGTATCGGCGAATCAGAAAGAGAATAGTGCCAGGGGTGGTATTGGATCTCAGGCAATAAAAAAACAAAAATGGCTCAATCAACATAGATTGATCCTCAAATGTCGACCTGCTCCATACCCGGAATATGTACTCAATCGAACCAGTATTCTGGCAATCTGTGAAGACATCGATGCTCTTCGTGACATCACTTCAATTGATATCGATCAAGTTGAATTTCTTAATGATCACGATCAATCCATGGTGAGACTCTGGCTGCCTTCAAATTTGACAAGAAACGCTCTATGGCAAGCTCGAATGGAACTATTTGCCTTGGGGTTTGTGTTAGCCAGAGATCCCATGAGCTTAGACGAAAGAGGGAATATAACCCTAGAATCCAAAAACAACTACATGGAACAACATGATCAGGAACATTGTATCCAATTTAATGAAATTACCAACTCAAATTCAGCTAAAATCTATCAAGCTTCAATCTATGATGAAGAGGAAAAATCATAACAAAGAAAGGAATTAAGTACACTTTCTTTAATTAGCTGGAACACGTGTGGTCATAGCCATTTATTTCGACATACTGCAGATGTCCTAAAATCGCACGATATCATATTGCTGCAGGAAACATGGCTAACCAAAAAACCCATATGGGAGGACCATACTGTTATATTAAATCCAGCTATTTCAAGGCAATGCGGAAGACCTTCCTCAGGTCTGATGATAATCACCAAGAATCATAACAACTGGAGTCTAAGTGACTGGGCCTCTCCGAATCCCTATTTGCAATTGGTCAGATTGAATACGAGTGGTAATGTCATTGCTCTACTTAACATCTATCGTAATCCGAAAGGCATTGGGGATGACAATTTTTTTTTGGAGTTAGAACTCCTCTTGAATTTGATCTCAGACGCATCCGATATCACCTCAATTATTGTAGCTGGAGATTTAAATTTGCAGCTTCTACCTAATCATAATTTGAAATATAATCTCACTTGTCTAAGATTAAAGACCCTAATGAAAACTTGGAAATTGATCATGTGCAATGGCTCAATATCTGGCGATTTAGCACCAAAAATTACCTGGTGTAGAGGAACTGCATCCTCCATAATTGATTATGTCTTTGTGGATTCACTTACTTTTTACAGGGCAATTACCTTTCAAATTCTGCCGCAAACAAGTAGTGATCACAATGTCTTGAATCTAAAATGGAATGTCAAAATGAATGTGCCGAATGCCAACCAAAGATTTGAACACATAGTGTCAACCAACAATGCTCGTTCACGATTGGTTTGGAACAGGAAGAACTTAGAAGAATACTGCGCAACAATTGAAGCAAACATATACAGTGACTATACAGTCCATCTTCATTTATTTGAAGTAGTCTACAAGAATAGAAAGCTTGATTTCGCAAAACCCAAGCATCAAAGCGATTTGATAGTACAACAGAAAAAAACCACACTAAGGAAAAACCGAAAGGCAATTCTACGTTCTAATTGTGTTGACAAATACCAGAAGGTAAAATCACTCAATTGTCAATATACCAACTGGCTAAAAGGTTATCGTTGTGCCTTGTATCAAAAGGATGGGGAATCCATGTTGCACAATAGTATGAACAAAAATACTGGTCAAATGTGGGCACTCCTCAACGACGCCCTGAATTCAACACAAAAGGCAGCTCAAATAAATGGAGTAAGCGAAAACCAATGGATCAATCACTTCACCAACATGTATCAGAAAGAGCTGTGTCAACCAACTAATGTTGTTAGACAGAATTCCAACTATAGTGGGCTACAAATTGAAGAAGAGGATGTATTATTCTACATAAAAAGGCTCTCAAATTCACGTGCACCAGGGCCAGATGGTATGAGCAATTTCATGTTCAAACAAGCTCCGACACAATGGGCCAAGGTCTTGACGTTGATTTTCAACCAAATCATTAATAATGTCACAATCCCGGTCTCATGGAAAAAAGCCATCATTATACCAATTTTCAAAAAAGGAGACCGTTCACTACCAAAGAACTATAGGCCCATTTCACTATTAGATGCATCTGGTAAGTTATTCTCTAAATTCATTCTAAGAGATTTTAACAAATGGACACTTGAAGCAGATGTCAGAGATCCTTTCCAAACCGGATTCGTAGCGGGTATGGGAACGTCTATTAACTTGCTCATGTTAACAGCTATTATTGAGCACCACAAAGTAATTAAACAACCATTATACTTCATCTTCATAGATCTACGAGCCGCGTTTGACTCTGTGTCACGTGAACTATTAATCCAAAAACTAATTCGATCAAGATGTCCAAGTTATATCATACATTTAACAGAAGACCTGCATACTAATAACTCTATACAAATTCGACTTACAAATGAAGGAAAACTATCTCAACCTATCAAAACATTCCGTGGAGTGAGACAAGGCTGTACTCGAGCATCAGCCCTCTTTAATTTTTTTATTTCTGATATTGGTCAGTCGTTTGAAAACATCTTCATTGATTCTCCGAAATTAAAGAATAAGGCTATTCCTTTTCTGATGTATGCAGATGATTTGGTGATTATGTCTAAAACACCGAAGGGACTACAAAAGTCTTTGGATGCAATCATTAATTACACTTACAATAACTATTTAAGTATTAATCATGAGAAAACCAAGGTGATGATTTTTAATGTCAATCATAAATCATCTAGAACAATGAATAACTGGAACATTGAGGGAGAAACTCTCAAAATAGTAAATCACTATAATTATCTGGGCGCACAAATATTTTCAAAAGATCAAGTTATGACATACAAACAACAACAACAAGACAAAGTGATCACTTTTATTCAGCAATCCAAAATAATTATAAGAAAATACGGAAAGTTTACTCTGGTCCCGGTCCTATCATTCTACAAACAAAAAGTTACACCAATTTTGCTTTATTCATCAGAATCAAGACCGGTTATGACCGACAAATTTTGGAACTCCTTGGAATCAAAGTATTGGCGCAGTGTTCTCCAGCTGCCATCATCAACGCCACTAGCCATTATCAGACATGAATTGGGACTCATCTCCCTACATTTCAGATATATATGGCTAATAATAGCGTTATTCCGGAAATGCTTACTGGCAGTGAAAGACACATCGGTCCTGGGCATACTGTCTAATTACATCTTTGGCTCCAATGATAGTTTCATACAAAAATGGCGAAACGTAGTCATTGACACATTGGCTTTGATTGATGTTGCTCTATCCAGTTTACTTCAAAATCCGGATCATATCAAAACGAGACTATTCGAAAGAGATTGGAATAATACCAGAGACAAATGCACTAAGTATTGTGATTATGATCCGACAACCTTCACAAACAAAAAGCATTCGTACCCAGAACGCTATCTAATTAAATTTCCATCAATCAAATATCGGAATGAGCTATTACGGCTAAGATTCAACATATGGCCAACGAGACAAGTGTTGGCCCGTCGCAATTTCATCAACAAAGAGCAAGCGTTCTGCAGATTTTGTCGACAACAAGATACCATTGAAACATTGAGACATCTGCTCACCGAATGTGAATTCCTTCTACAATTTCGTGTTAAATATTTCAGACATCTAACTGAGCCATTTGGGGTCACTACATCTGATGTACTATGGAGGACTATATACTCTGGGATATCAGTAGCTGTGTCAATTGGGGCAATGGCCTTTCTAGAGGAACTGAAGCTTGAACAAAATCAAGTAGAGCAATAACATGATCATCACAGTATTAAACAAAAGACAGTCCTTCTAGAATGTTTGACCCCTTGCTAAAAAAAGATATGCTAAAAAAGATATGTATATATTGTTAAAATGATTTTCTAAAATTCTTTATTTTAAATTTAAGATATTGAAAAGTTGTATATTTCAACTATATCAATAAAAAAAAAAAAAAAAAATTGGCATATTCTAACTGTGTATTTTTTGGTCTAATTTAGTGGTATTCATTTATCTGATTAGTTGTTGTAGAATCTTTGAGCAGTTAGATAGCTTTTGGAGTATTCTAACAGTTTATATTTTTAACACAAGTTTACTTAAGGTTTAAATACAGTTTAGTTATCAAATTTTGGTTTTAAGAACATCAAATAAGCGTTTGTAAGATTTCCTGGTAATCTCTGCTTTAGAGTAATGGTACTATCATTACATTCAAACCATCCACATTTCTTTTTTATATATGCAGTGTAGTGCCCTGAATTGGTTGTGGCTCCTGCGTGGTAGATCATACCTATTGTTGTGAAGGTTTTCTTACCAAGTGATATTTGACCATGTGTGAATCCAGTTAGCTTGCAGTTGTTTTTGGTACCATCTGCATTGTAACGTAGAAGCATTAGTATTATGTATTTACTATGTGTTTGTATTACTAACGTGGAGCGATTATCTGAATTGCAGGTAGAGCATAATCTACCATGGTTTGCATTTTGTACAAGTCGCTGAAATGGAATGGATTCACAATTTGGTATTGAGATATATATATATATATATGAAGCGTTCATTGGGGATTTCTTCTTGTGTCACATTGTTGCAGAGAGTGCATGTATGTTTCCACATGTATGAAATCTGAAAGATTTCATTTATAGGTATGTTTTTGTTTTCCCGTACTTGTAGTAAGTACATTAGAAATTCTTGTGGATTTTCCTGTGAATTTATAGTGAATTTCACCATTCCAGCACAGTAGTCCAAATGTTGTCTTATTCCAAAAACACTATACGTTTTGTCAGGATTGTTTGCTGCATTTCTGTGAAGTACTAACATTTGCAAACACAATGGATCTGTACTGTGTAAGTAAATGTTGTCAACAATTGGTGGTAATTGAAATAGAATATTCATTGCTACATTTGCGTAGCAACTTACACCAACTATATTTGAGAATTTAAATGGTCCAGGTAGTTCTGTATCTAACTGCTTTTTTTGGAGTTTGTCTTCCTTCTTTAAATAAGTACTTGGTTTACTTTCCCTAATTGATTCTTTTTTGCTTGTGGTACTTGATGAAGTATTAGTTTCTTTTACTCTCTTTGGAGGATTTGAAGTGACATCCTGTTGCATTACTGTTTGATTTATTTTTCTTTATAACGTTTTACTTTTTGTGGAACAGAATATGTGTTTAGGTGGCGGGTGTATAGTGAGTGAAGTCTATTGTATTCTAAAATGCAAGGAATATCAGCGTTTATTTTACTTGCATCAAAGTTGATTAGAAATAGACCGTCAAATGTACGGAAGCGTAATAGTGCTACATAGCTCATGCCTTCTTTAAAGACTGTGTTACCAATATCTATCATTGCTTTGTCTAGGGTAAGACCTTGTGATTTATGAATCGTGACTGCGTATGCAAGAGTTAGAGAAAATTGTTCTCTGCGTACATACATATCTTTGAAGAGAAGGAATCTAGCTGTTGAGCGTCCTATCCTTTTTACTTCTGAAAGTTTGTCAAAGAGTATATTGACAAACTGAATTTTGTTGTCGCATGGGTATGTTTGAAAGCCAACAACTGTACCCAGTGCTCCATTAACTAGTCCTTGGTCCACGTCAAGGTTACGTTTAAGCATTACTCAGCAATTTAAGAATAATTTTAATATCTTTTCTAAGCCTGTTGTGTTTGAGATTGATTTTTCTAAACTATTTAGTCTTGTTGTGGCTTGGTCACACATGGGTAGTGTCATACCATGTACATCTAGTTTGTCTGTGGCGCTAATTTCCATGATTGGTTGCATTTCTTTACTTAGCATGATTTCATTGAATTTGAAACAGCTTGCAAGAGTTGGCATTAAGGCCATACAATTGACATTTTTGTGGGCTAATTGTTCCATAACATCTGTAGCACATGCATTATCGCCATAAAGTGCATTAATGTGCAGGATTTTCAATATTGCTTCTGCTTCTTTAGAAAGTATACCAACTCTGATACTTTTTAAAATGTTGGCATAAGTGAGATCTGCAGATTTCCGCATGTTTTCTGTTAATTCTCTGTTTTGGAAATGTTGCCAAAGGTTGACATTTCCAATGCTGCCAACAGTTTTACGGCAGAGTTTGTGTCCTAATGTTTTAAAAATAGGCTCACATTTTACTGGTGTTAATTGAAGCAGATCTCCAAAAACAATAATGTGTTTTCCTGCAAAGAGCTCTTCATAGTCTGTTTTGAGTACGTCTTGTAATCTGAGGTGAATCAAAGCTAACATCAGGTTGGAGACCATGCTCACTTTATCTATTAGTAGCATTTTCATTTGTTTCAATACTCTGCGTAATTCCATTGCAGCTTCTGCAGAAAGTTTGTAATAGTCTAATTTGTTCTGGTGTTCTATTGGTAATAGTAGTAATCGGTGTAATGTAACACCACCTATGTTGTAGGCAGCTAAACCTGTGGGGGCAGTGACAGCAGCTGACAGTTTGTTGTTTGTCAATTGTTGAATGAACTTACTAATGATTTTGATTAGGAATGTTTTGCCAGAACCAGCTTTACCACTGATGTACAGTAGTATAGGTTTATAATTATGGCAGGAACATTCTTTATTTTCATGTTTTACACCATGTGCAATTTGTTTTGTTACTTCTTGAAAATGCTACTTTGCTCATTGTTTAGTTTTGATTGTAGTATAGTTAAGTCTTCCTTATCTTCATACTGACACATGGTGTTTTCTACTTCTATCATAGCTAATTCTGCCTCATTTATTATTAGCGGTTCTCCCAGTGGTTCTTGGCTTCCTGTTACAGAAGGTTGACTACTGTCAGGAGGGTCCTTATCTAGTTGGGCTTGGAGTTCTTCTTCGTGTTGCTGTTCATTGTGCAACGTTGTTTTGTACTGTGTAAAGTTTACATCAGTTATAGTGCTTTCATTTGCTTTGAAAGCATCCTCATATGAGTCATAGTTATCTAGTAACTGTTCTTCTTTTCTCCATGGTTTGAAGAGTTGTAGCAGGGACATGTAATATAATTCTTTATGTTGAGGAGTCTTTAATGACAATTTGATATGATTAATTAAATTTGGTTTAGTGAGTTTAACTAAGCTGCCTTCACAGTTTGTTACTCTATATTTACCTTTTTTTTCATCAGGTTTCATATTATTTTTGCATGTGTAGTTTTGGGCTATGTGGTATAGACACATGTTTTCCAAAGTATTACTTCTGTTTGGGTAGTATGTGTCCAATAAATTGTTTTTTAAAATGTCTTGGCTGTTGGGATCATGTTTGGCTATTGTTTCTATATCTTCATATGATTTTAGAACTCTTTTTTTAGATTTAGCTGGACCAAGACTTAGCCATACTATATTTTCAGATTTACCATACAATGCAGTACCAGTTAAACGATCAGCTGCTTCATATGATCCACATTCTCTATGGGTGAGCATTGTTATGCCCAAGCTGTATAATTTCTGTGATACTGTTTTATCTGATGACAGGTCATTCCAGAGGTCTTGAAGCTCTGTCTTTTCTGCTTTAGTTAAGTATGCTGTGACATATTGTGCAACTGCAGTAGAATTGTCTGCAATGTACTGCACATCTATGTTTGCATTCCATAAGTGGGCAATGATTGCATTATAATCATTGATATATTTTTCTTCTTTTCTTTTTATGTAATATGTATTTTTAGGTGACTTACCTTTAACACTATGTCTAACTGAAGACATGAGGTTGTTCACTTGACCTGCATTTGTAACTGGTCTATGGAAACCAAATCGGCATTTGGTGTAGTATTTCCCTTTGTTTTTGTATTTGCGACGACAATATTTTCCACATTTGTGTCTTTGAAATTGTAAAATTTGTGCATGAAGATCACTATTTGTGGCTTCTGGTGGAATTTCACAAGTGACATTTTTCAATAAACTGTAAAACGGTGGCATCACTTTCTTGACCAAATTTAGGAGCATCTGTAATCCATAAAAGCATGTGGATATGTGGTGCTCCTCTGGCTTGGTATTCTTTTCTCCAAAAGAAGTGTTGCACTTCTCCAAGGGGAGGAACAGTTTTATTACAAATAAAATGTAGCATAACAATGAAGCGATGGTGAAAATATCTTGAAACATTAACAGGATCCAAAGAACAAAGTTCTCCAGGTGTTAGTATATCTATGTTTGTTTTGTTTTTATTTGATATGCGTAGGAAATCATGTAAATCTTCCCATGCATATTCTGTACAACTTAATGTAACAAACCAAGTGGGTGGGCCAAGGTTTCTGATCATACAACGTACATCTCCATGACGTCGAAACCAGTACTCTTTAGTACCACGCATATTTGCTAATAGATTTGTAATATTTGATTGTAAAACCTCATCCTTTTGTTGCACTTTTTCTAATTGTGTAGCTGTCATATTTTGAAAGTGTGATCCTAATTTTAATGTGTGTGCAACTCCGTAACAAAGTTGCTAGTTCACTTTCAAAGAGTAGGTGGAATATGTATTCCACATTTTGTCTAAATCTGGGATCTTCAGAATACATCCGTAATGAGCGGTATTCTGAAGCTGATATTTGAATAGGTCTATCATCATACCTTCCTCCTTTGCAAGTAGGAAAGAGTAGAGGAAAAGCACGCGCTTCTATACTTTTTTCCCATATGCAGATTGGCAATCCTTTTGTTTGACGCATTTGGTAAGTTTCCAGTACATTTTCTACAGTGTCATTACAGTGCAAAGGATGAATTGTATAATGGTCTGAAGTATTTGATATTGTAGCAGGATCTAATAGCTCAAATTGACCAGCTTCTTGTGTTTCTTGAATTATTTCAGTTGTATCTTTCAAGTTTTCTTCAATATCAATTCCTTTGTAATATTCATTATTCTCTTTAAGATATTGGAAGGCTTGTCTAACTTTATATAAATCTACCAGCTGTTGCCATATTTTTTTTGTCTTTTGTAGGTACTCCATTTACTAAGATAATTAAAGATTGCTGCATTGGACGTTGCACTCCTAGAGTATGCACATTTTCTTTTAGATCTAATGGTAAATAAACTACTTTTCCACGAATACCTTTTACCAATTCAGAGGGAGGTAATTTTGCTGTTTTTGGTTGGAGGCGTATTATTGCTTGAAATGGGTGTACTGTTTGAATTATGATGCTCTCATATAAATTAAGTTGTTGTAGGGGTTTTGGTACTGGGTAAAAATCCAAATTATTTGTGATAGCACGTGAAGGAGTTTGGTTGTTGTCAAGTTTTGTAGTGCAGTAACTGCAAAGTATTAAGGGCTCAGTTATTTCGTATTTGTTTTCTGCTACAAGGTAGAGAGCTAATTCAAACCATTTAGAATCTTCGTTGTCTTCTATTTTGTATGATAGGTCTACAGTTTTTGTGTTACTTTTATAAAAAGTTCTACGGCAACATACATGGTTTGGTACTTCAGCTGATGTTCTTTTAAATTTTAGTATTTCTTTTTTGTATGTGTTTAGCAAAAAGTTGCCTTGTGTAGAATTGTTGCTTAATTGGTTTATAGCTATTTCATTCTGTAAACGGCTTTCACTTCCAAAATATTTTTTCTGGATATAGTGAATTTCTTCAAGTAGGTCTTTTGCTGTACCATGTAGAAGGATGTTATTTAACTTTGCTAGTGCTAAAGCAGGACCTTTAGCATAGTACAGTTTATAGACTAGATTTCTTATAGTTGAATGATGTGTTGATATCCTTTTGATATCATGGAAAGTGGTTTTACAAGTAGGTCCTGTAATGCAGGCCAATGAATGTCCTTGTAGTCCTGTGTACTTGCGCACTGGACAGGTATCCACATTTTGCAGTAATTTAATTTTGATTTTGTCTTTTCTTTTTACATATTTATTGAAGAATTGGCGTAAAGATTTGAAACATTGTTTGGGAATGTTACACATTGACATGCATGGCCATTTGTACACTAGACGTTCTGATTCAGTTGAATGGAGGGGTAACTAAGTTTTCAGGGCATATTTTTGTAAGGAGTACTTCTTGTTCCATTATGGTATTATTCACCTTTTCATAACCTCGACCACTGCTATGTATGGCAATTGTATTGGTTTGCTTTTGTTTGTACGCTTCTTCATTAAAATATGGTTCTGTGCTCGTAGTGTGATTCCATTCACCTCCGCAGATACTTAAGTTCTTTCTGTTGACATTTCGCTTATTGAGAAGTCTTTTTTGTAATTTAGTTATTAGTTTTGTTAGTGGTTTCATTTTGTTTAACAGTAAAATAAATAACTTTGTTTTCAGAAGAATTGCACTGTCCATCAACGCTTCTAAGATTAATTTCCTACAATAGGTTTTAAGCATTGAACCTGATTTCTCTCCTGTTTTTATAAGATTTTGAAGGACTTTGCGACGGTACATTTTGGCTAAAATACTTTTCTTGGTATGCTTACTTTGCACTATATTAAAATTTGAAGAAGTAGTTTTATCTGTAGTGATAGCTGATTTTCTGTTAATTGTTTTTTGGTTTGTTTTACATTTTGATAGAGGAGGCAAAGTTTTTGTACTTGAAACTTCTTGTGTTTCACTAAATGACTGTATTAGCTGTTTTGTTTCAATTTTTTTTACAAATTCTGCTAGAGATGGATGCTTATGTTGGACACTTATTTTCATTTGCTCTACTTTTGCGTTGCTTTCTACGGACTTGACTTTTGGTAGGCATTCTTTAGGGTCTGTTGAAAAAAAATAAAGAAGATATGGGTTGGGGTGTTCTGGAATGTATGTGTGCTGTGTGCATGAGGGTTTGAGTAAGATGATAAAGATGTATGTAATGGTGTGCGATTGTGCATTGGGAACTACAACTAGTAGGGATAGGTATTCTTGAATTTATGTGTTACTAAACTGGGGTTAAGATGACAAAAAAAAGTAAGCTAGTGGTGTGGAAAAGTACAAATAGTAAATCTAATGTATACAATTAAAACAGTTGTTTGTTCTATAATATGAAAATTGTAGCGGTTCAGTTGGGTATTTTGTGTGTCCAAAAATAGGAATTTGTGGGCCATTCTGGCTGTAAATCGCTGTTTAAGACATGGAGATTTTTAGACAAAATGGTACACAATCTCTATTTTTAGGCACCAAAATAGCTTGCATTAATGTTATAGTATGTTTGATTAATAATACAAATATTATGGTGATATTCTACTTACTTTTTTCTTAAATTAACAGGTAACTTCTTAGTTCTTCTTTGTTCTTCAAATTTGGCTGCTTCTTTTCAGTAGACTGGTCTTCACTGCAATTGTAAAAGCTTCAAATTAGTAACTGTTTGTATATAGCGCTGTTTTTAATTTAGATATTGATTTTCTTAATTGAAATCCTCAGTGCCTTCTTTAAAACCATTAAACTAATTTATTTACATAAGATACATTGCATCAGTTCAGTACATATGATATGTTCTTAATGAACAAATTCTATTGAATGACTAACTGTAGCAAAATAAAATATCTTTACTATGTCTTGTGAAATTTATAATATACCAGTGAATACCGCTATTTCTGTAAGTAAGCTGTTCTAGGTAATAGCGCCTCAATGTCATGTCTAAATTAAAGTAATTAAGTAAATAAATAAATAAAAACAAAAAAATATGAAATTGTATAAGTATTTTTTTAAAGATTTAAACATAGATTGTGCTTGCATGCAATTTTGTTTGAATATATGTAGTCTATATATTTAATTTAAAAAATGTTAGTTTAACATGATTTGAGTGTGTGTGTATAAAGAAAGTAAATAGTATAAAGGTTTATAAGTGATAGTTGATTTTAGGATATTGAAAAAAATACAGTAAATTCATTTTACAGATTACACAAGCTAAAAGTCTGTTTGAAAATGTGTTCATCTATTGTACAGAAAATATGCATACCTGAAGTTTGTGTTCATGCACATGGATATGCATGGAGCTGCAAGTAGAAATCTTGGAGACTTGTACAGTATTTCTGGTAGATGGTGCTTGCCAATGATATGACACTTGTACTCAGAGAGATTCACAGTACATTTGCAGTGCTGATCTATGATGATGCAGTTAGATCTAGAGGTCTTGAATGTGATTGGTGCATGGTCATGTGATTTTTTAGCTACATCCAATGAGGGAATGGCAGAGAGAGTGAAGTGGAAATGGTAGAAGGGCTGTTCATGTTACGATATGTTCATGGCGGTAGTTTGCGGACATCGGGAGTTACATCTGGGGATTTTTGGGTTCAGAAGTCATGCAAATGAGAATCAGCACTGAAAGGGATTGGTCAGGAAAGTTTAGTGGATGTGTTGTGCCAGGAGAGAGTTTCTCAGATACTCTTTTTGCTAAGAGAACAAAAGATAGCTATGGCTGTGTGTTTCAGAAAACAGATTTTTTGGATTTTGGGAGATTCGTGGATACATTGGTTGAAGGTGCATGCAGAAAGCTGTGGAGTATCTGTAGATCTTGGATTCCCACATGTGGAAGTACACTGGCATGGAGTACGTGGAATGAAGTGGTTGGACTTGCTACCTCTCTGTGCTAGTTTGGAGACAGAGCAACATCCAGACATAATTGTAATTCATTGTGGAGGGAACAATTTAGGAATTTTTTTGCAATTTGCTATGAAAGAAGGACTTGGGAAGGTTATGGACATGTTTCCTAATTCTCAAGTGATATTTTCACAGATTGCGCAGAGACAAATGTGGCTTTGTTCTTCTTCATTTGGTCCACAAATGGAAAAAGCAAGGCGCAATGTTAATAAGGCTGTTTGTGCCTTTCTAAGAGATTTTGGCATGTCCTCTTTTCACAATGAAAATATTATGTTTCGTAGTACATACATTTTTCGCAGAGATGGAGTCCATCTTACTTATGCTGGCAATCAGATTTTTCTGAGAAATGTACAAAATGCGTTGCGACTTTTTTTGGAATTACAACAACCATTTTGAAGTAGGTGTTAAGCATTCATAATTTTTGACTTACAAACACCACCCAAAGGCTCTTTTCAGAGCCACCACTTCTTCCCAGAGAAAATTGCAATGTTTGTGATGGGGTAGCAACCCAATTTTTTAAATGTTCGTTTAATTACAAACATTTCAGGACACCGCGTATGTTCTTAGAATAGTTTCATCTTGCTAGCTAACAGTACGAACAGGTATAGTGTTCTTCAGGACACCTCCATTTTCATTTATTTACGAACATTTTAGAATACCTGCACTGTCCGCGGACACATTCATTGTTTTTTTTTTTTAAAAAAAACGAAACTATTTACAACACAATATAAAAATTAAACTTTATTTAACATATATTAATAATTTATGACAGAGAAGGTGAGGCAGAAACAGAAACAAAAACAGGAGAATTAGGGGTTTCATCATGATTGTTATTAGGTGAAGAAGGGATGGAAGTCTCATCAAAACGTTTTGGGTTATGGAGAGGGTTTGGGGATAATTGACTGGGATATGGTGAGGGGGGGACAAGTACATGTGGCGCAATAGTATGACGTTTTTGTTTTAAAATGATCAACAAAAGTTTTCAAATTATTAAAATTGGTCAACAATAAATCAGTTTTTTTCTTTTATGCTGTCAAGCTTGTTTTCCATAACAGCTTCTTCAGAGGTAGTTTCTATTTTGTTATGCTCTGTACAAAAACATATATATATGTTAAATGTATACAAAATAATAATAATTTAATGGTTTATATTATAAAGTGTTTACCATTAGATTCACTATCTTGTGACATTTCTTCATGTGGGAAATGTTCCTCTAGCCATTCCAGAGTACTAGACATTTCTGTGAGAAAAAAAAAAGATATTTTTTTTATCTAATACACAAAGTTTATAAATATATGAATAAAATTAAGTACACTTACTATTTCAGGTAAGATATGTCCTATGTACTGAGTGGGTCTGCTCTTGTTCTCAGTTATGTTGTGTTTGTGAGGTAATTATGTTGGAAGCCAATTTTCTTGTGGTATATTCCATTTTAGAACATAGTGCATTTAAATGAATGGTTAGTGTGTTGTATATATGGGTTACATTTCTTATGTATTAGTACATATAAGTTTGTGTGCTTTTTTTGAATGTGTTAAATGTTCCTATGTTATGATATAACAATCAAACATACCCCCCCCAGAGTTTTTTAGGTAGCGGTACTGTTCTTCGAACATGTCCGCGAACATTAAATGAGTTGGCGGGCATCAAGTACAGTAGAAGAGATTCATTCAGTTCCATATGATATGTATATAAAGTGAAAGTCATTATTGTTAAGTTGCACTACTAAAAACCTATGAAATTCAGTGAAAAAACTTTGTCAAAGGGACGTTATGGTTCCAAGTAAAACCGAAAAACCCTTGAAATTTGCCAGTTATCTTAATTTGTGATGTCATCTTTGATGTCCTGGGTGTTAGTCTTAGCAGTGCACGGTGGTGGCGCGAGTTATGGTTGCTTAGCTTACCATAACTGGCGAATTTCAAGGGTTTTTCGGTTTTACTTGGAACCATAACGTCCCTTTGACCACGTTTTTTCACTGATATATATATATATATATATATATGTCAGCGCCTTGGTGTAAAGTGCTCTGTAAATAAATCAATCAATCAATGGTTAAGACTAGCTTATCTGTACCTGGACTCTCAGCTAATGTAGGTTGGGAAGATACTGACGAGGTTAGAAAGTAACCAATGATAGAAGACCGTATGATCAAGGGTCCTATAGTTGTGTAGCCAATTAGACGTATATTTTGTGACTTTCATAGTGACATTTTTAGGGAAGGGCTTAGTTACCCCACCTGATGCTAAAAAGCAAATCACATTGTTCCACTGCCCTAAACGAGTATCAATCGTATATCTAGATGATCCTTGTAGAACCCATCACACTCACCATTAGGTTTTTGTAGTTTGTCACGTAGGATGACATTAGTGATAAGCAGGTTAAACATCACCAATGATGATTTTTTTACTATAAGAATGTAATTTTTTATGAAATGCTTTGAGAAGTTGAAAGAGATTATAATGCGGGATGTCTGTTGCTGTCCGTTGTACTCCCCGTTTTAGATAATTGATATTAAAACAGTATCTTTTGCCAACTACCTGAGTTGTCTATTATTGTCTGAGTAAACTCTGCATCCTCGTTGACTCGGGAGGATAGCTCAGCAGCAACATGCTCACCTTGGAAGCAAGGCGACACGGAGCAACACAGGTTCGATCCCCGGGTCTGTGCTTAGAAACCTCTGGGTATTAAACGTATTATAAATAACCTATCATATCCACCGCCCATCTCGAAGGTATTGCTAACCCATCTTAAAGGGCTTGGAGAACCTCCAGTTCAAACGCTTAAAACCAGATAGCGTGGGCCCCGACATACTGGCACTGAAAGAATTTCCCAAAAATTGTTATCAAGCCCTGTTCCGAAACAGCATAGAGTGCCTGCAAAAAAATGAACTGAGGATTGGGGCTTAGTGATGTTGTATATGTACCCCCAACGTCACTTTAGGAGTCTAGGATTGGTGCAGTAAAAGCATGCAAAGGTCAAAGAGGCTATGCCAGCCACATTATTCCGTGTGTTGAAATCTTCCGAGCAGCTGGCACTGAGGGGATGATCGATCAAGATGACGAATTTGTGAGAGAATGCAATCCATTGGAGAGAGGCAATGTTTCCAGACTTACTCTTTAGTGCTATTGAACATTCGCAGACCAAATGAACCATCATTGCGCTCTGAAACACTTGTGTAGCAGCGCAATTTAAATAAATTCAATCATCCCACAGTACAGATTCCAAGATTTCTTCTGCAAACTTTCTTGACTGAAGAGCAGGTTCTGCAAGGTTGGTCAATTTTATAGACTCTGGTTCCTTTAAATAACTGCTGGTGGAGGAAGCCAGTCTGGTTTCCTCAATGGAAAATGCCGTTTCTATTATTCACTTTTTTATTATTTAATTCTTGTAAATGAAAATCTAGTTGCAATATCAAAATAATTAAGTCTGAACAAAAACTAGTCTGGGATTTCTGGGTATTATTTAAACTACTACAAAAGAGTAAAACATGAAGATTCTGTCCAACCCATTTCCTTAAATATTTGCCTGAGCTTTGTGACATGGGTGAGAATGTCCAAGTTACCCAGACTAAATATCAAGCTATCTTCTGAGGTGTAAATCAATTCGGGTTTATCAAATACCCCGTTTTCAGCACACGTTTGAAGTTTGTACACTTTTCAAGGAATGAAATAGTCATAGTAGCCAGAAGGAATGCACCACTGCCTAGGTTTGTACTCTCCAAAGGGAACTGTATTGTGCATTTATTAAAGAACTACAGGTGGTATTTTCTTGTTGTGGAGTGTACTTCAGTGGTCAGGTTTTGAATGGTTCCCAATAAGGTTTGATCTTTTCCATCTCCAAGTATGTCTTTTGCATGCCGAATAGCTTTCAGTCCATGGTATGTCGTTGATGACCTAACTGTTGGTGTCTTAACCTGACAAGGGCAGGCTAGACATGCACGCTGGGTTTCTTAACTTTTGCCATCAACAGCCTTCTTTCTGCCAAACCCACTTTGCCGGGAGCTGACGATCAATTGCAACAAAAGGGCGATCAGAGAAAGGGACCATACCTATGCAGGGGGAAAACCATGAAGGCTTAAACTCCTTTCAGAACAGCGAGTCAGGAGTAGAAATGTCCATGGAATAAGCACCCCTCTTCTGGTGGAAATGGAGGTCCATGCCCCAGTGTTCTGGCTGAACCATGCTCCAGAGGCAGGACCTCTAACTCACATAGTTGGAAAATTGAACACAAAGACAATGACCACTTGGAATGAAACAAGAATAGGGAAGAAGAGGAGGGATGAGACAGACCAGGCAATTGCAAAAAAAACAAAAAGGTGATAAAAACAAACAGCAGGCTGGTCTTCAGACTGAGGGTAACGAGTGCTGAAAAGAAGCAGCGCTGTAAAGTGGAGGCGGTGGATAGGACTTCAAAGTAGAAACCAGGAAGAACTAAAAGGGAGCATTGAGACCTGAGGAAAGCAAGTTTTGTATCCTTTTTTGTGAGGATAAAATATTTCACTGACTTACCTTACGCGACCCAGAGATGAATCATCACTTTATTGTGGGCATAGTTTTTTATACACATCCCACATGCCCACCACCATCTTGGGCTGATCTACAGTGGTGTTCCAAGCTGCCCTGTGTTGCTATTTCCATTGCTTGCAGTGTCTCATTCGGGGAATAATCGTCAACGCTCCAGAGTCGGGCTTACACCCACAACCAACACCAACTGGAGCCATAGCCAAAACCTGATCAAAGTGGTTGTGGCAACATATGTCCCTTTCAAAACCCTGGGGAAGAGAGCAGATCTTGAATAACAGGCAGATACACTCCAATATGCAAATGGTCCAACAGTGAGCAGCTCTTCAGGCACATGATATGATAGTTTATTTATAAAGTGCCTATACACAATGTGTTTCAAAGCGCTTCAAGGCAAGGGAGGGAACAAGGGAAAATATGACATTCTTACATGCCATGAACAGTAAGGATGTGAAATTAACTATCGTACTCAGTCTAACATTTCAGATAGTGCAAGAGCTAAGACATAGATAAGGAAGGGAGTGGGAAGGAAATGGAAACAGACAGGCGACTACTGTACTAGGCCCGACGACATTTCTGGTAGAGCCGGAGAAAAACAAAAGGAGAGGGGTGCAGAAAGGGAGGGGAGGAACAAAACAAGCGACTATCGCACTAGGCCTGACGACATTTGAGATAGTGCTGGAGTGGGGTGGGAAGGAGAGAAAAAAAACAAGTACGGGGAGGGAGGAGGAGACAGACGAGGTTGCTACCACACTAGGTCTGGGACAATTCTGATAGAGTAAGTGCATGGAAGAAAGTTAGGGGAGGAGATTGGGAAAAGGGAGAAAGGGAGGAGGAGGAGAGAACAGAGGGTAAGCAGTCAAAAAGAGTGGAGAAGCAAGAGGGGACAGTGAATGAAATTGCAGAATTGCATATTTATTGTCCCTTTAATTGAACATATATGTCCCCCATATTGACAACTCTGATGTGCTGGGTTAGTGTTGCATTTAATGTTTCTGTTTTAATGTGGACCGCCAAGAGATGGTCAAGTCATGTTGTATTTGGTTGCCCTCAAAATGTCGCAGGGCACGTCACTCAGTGGATGAGTTCCTCGATTAGTTAATTGGAATTGGGTGAATAAAACTCATCTGTGCGCTCTACCCCTTAGTATAGGATTTCTTCTCTTTTTTCTTTTTCTTATACTCAGATTATTAGTTTTCTAACCCAACCAAGTTGTGTGGTGGTTAGTGGCTGCATGTCTATGTATAGATCAGCACCCACCTGCTCATCTGTTATTCGGGATACAGTTATGTAGACCTTTGCACATTTGTTTATACGGTAATCGTACGAGTCACTTTTTTGCAATAAATTGCTGCTGTACACGGTTAAGTGAGTGAGGTAGTTGATTTTAATACAATTGTTACCGTGTATAAACATTAATGAAGTTTTGGTTATACATAAATATTGAACTTGTGCCAACATAACTCCCGCAGGAGGCACGTGCATTTGGTTCGCCTCTTCTTGGGCTGTGTCAAGGCACCCAATACTTATTATTTGTTACTTTCAGTTTGATTAAAAAAAATGTTATAGATTCAATTTTTTGTTTAAGAACAGAAGTACATTTCTTCTCGGTGATTCTTTCGTGATCTGCTGCTTTGTCTTGCATATTGGTTCATAGATTAACACATTTCTGTGGTCCTTGCTCCGGTCAGTAATAGCCACTGTTCTGGATTTCAGGTTATTCACGAAGATGCTGCACCAGTGCGCATGTTATCTTCTATGCTGGAGACCTCTAGGCTTATATTCCTTGTGTCTGGATATATTTATCATTCCTTAATGGGATTTTCGGGTGCTCCCAGGTCGGCACGGCCATCCATTCTCCTCGGATACTTCCTGTGCTGTGTATATCATACGATTAACGTATAAACAAATGCGCAAAGGTCTGCATAACTAAAACATACCTTTCTAAAGTTATATTGGCAGAAATAAAGGTCCCCATAGGAGACGTGCTCGGACCGCCCCAATAAGAGGTCTCAAAGACATTTTTTCTTAATTTACGCAAATTCAAGAAAGCCCCAGTTTTTCTAGGTGTGAAGGCTGATTTCAGTTTAAACTCCCTAAACACTAGTAGGAACGGGAAAAACATATGTTACTTACAGTGTACTGGGGAGATACTAGGTTCTGTCTCTATTCACTTGTTATTTCTTGGACTGGGAAAGCAGGGTTTGAAATGTGAAGTAGTCTGGAGCTCAAGGCTCTTTTTTTTTTTTTTTTTTTTTTTTACAGAGAATTGATACCCTGATATGCCACCAAATCGGATCATGCAGCATTTAAAGTCATTGCATCTTTGTGTTACTAAACAATCCATGAAATGCTCACTAGATTAGGTCTATTCAAGGATTAGAGAGATGCAGAGTGTCAGGCACAATGCAGCTTCCCTCTACACAGATCACCTGGCATAAATTAGCACAGTACAGAGGTGTTCTTGTGTCCTGCTTGCAATGCTTCACTTTTGAAGCATTCACTTCACTTTTGCACCATCACTTTTGCATCCTTGCAGGTTTCTTTTCCTGCCTAATCTGCCCATCCATGTTATATGCACTACCCTCTATGCTACTGAAGGCTCACTCCTAATACGCGTGTACCAACAATAATAAACTATTATAAACACACCCAGTCAGGGAATGAGACCAAGAAAGAGTTTTGCAAGGATAACAAACTTTTATATAATATATAAAATGCCAGCAAAGAACTCTGCTGTCCAAGAGCTCTCTGACAAATATTACACAGGCAGCACATTAAAAAGGGTGAATGCATCACTGATGATGATTTGAACTAAGACAGATATTGCGTTGCTGGTTGGTGGGGGACCTATGGAATGGCCAGCTCTATATGGGATGCCAGGCCCTATTTGGCTGTTGTGTTCCAGTCAATCTTGGTGCACCTGGGTCAGCTGGGCTCATCTCCGCAGTGAAGGTCAGATTGGTGGGTGTAACATTTCTAACTAATCTAAGCTAAACAACAGGAACTGACAAATCATGAATAATGACAGACACCTGAACATCACATGTAAGGGGGTCTTTTGAATAGAGGGGATAATATATTCACATCCCGACCTCCACATTCAGGGCTTCATTGATACTGCAGTCCTCGCACTCGAGTGTCTCTCCTGGGGGGCTTGATCTACCGCCTACCTTCTGTGTGGCCTCATGATACAAACAGACATGTGTTACTTTTGAGAGAATATTTGCTGCCTGGGATTAGGACTATGGTGGGTGTTCTGGAATGGCCAAGGCAAGGGGGCTAGATGTTTATCAACAAAAAAGGAATTGGGGGGTCGGGACCTGGGGGTTCTGGCCTGGTGGGTGGGCGGGGTGAAGGGCATGGGCAGTTGAGTGGAGATGGATGGTAACTTGTGCTGAAGCCTGCCTCAGTCCCACGTTCGCTGCAGAGCGCATTCTTTGAAACACAATTCTAAGTAATTGCAACATTAAAGGAACAGTGAACGGATGGACGTCCGAGGAAACAAGGCTCGTGCAGAGCAGGTCTGGTGTGTGGATGGCTTGGTCCCTTTGTGAGAGAGGCTGGGAGTGCAAATGCCATAGCCACAGAGTTGTGGGTTTCAGGCCTGGTAAAAAGATGGCATTTAGGCCTTGTACAAAATGGAGTCCTAATGCAGAGGGATGGGTGCCATTATAAGCCTACTTGTTATAGGGCTCTGACCCTTACCATGGTAGAGGGGGCGTCTCCCTTCCTGGCTGCAATGACGTTTTATTCTCTTTGGCAGTGGCTAGGTGGTGGGATAGACCATCTCCTTCCCAACATTCCCCCTATCGTTACGACTACAGTAAAGAATACCCTCCCCCAGTATTTATACGTTAGTTCACCCTTCTTTCTGCTTCCTCCCAGGCAGGGCTACACTTTATAGGCATCCATGCTCTGCACCCGCTTCTTAAGCTCTCCCCATGTCAGGCATATTCTTTAGGAGTAAAGGTCATTATATATACATACCCCATCTCCATCCAAGTCTCGGCATACTTTTTTGTAATTTTCAAGGCCTGGGGGTTGTGTAATAGTTGTATAATAATAATTGTCCACCTCATCCCCAGTATGGTATATTGCTACCACGTGGTATTTGGGCTCATTGCTCTCTCCCGTTTGTATCCATGCACTTCCTGAGCATCATGGAGGTACCTTATTATTATTATTTCTATTACCAATGGTCACCATCATTGCACTATTGGGCACTGCTTTTGTGCAGCATCGAAGACCCAACTGGCACACACAGAAGATCAGCAAGATGAACAAGATGGTAGGGATCAGCATCTTCATTGTTGTTCCAAGCCATGGGGGTACCCAGCCAAAGGCCATGTTAAGCCAGTCATTTTCTTGCACTCCGGCCTCTTCATTTTGGCGCCAAGTTCATGAACCGCTGCTATCACGTGTGATAAAGACCCGTTTTCAGCATGTTCAGAAGGTATGAATGTGCAACATGAACTCCCGATCTTTTTGACAACCCCGCCCTCCATGGCAGCGAGGTGGTCAAGGACAAAAATTGGTTCTGCAGCATCATTAGCCAGAGTGCTCTCAATTCCAACTTGACACCGTTGAACCCTTCCTCGGTGTCATTCACCAACTGGATCAGCTCCGACCCGACGATCTGGAGCCATTTGGCATTTGCTCTTGCTTGGATGCAAACAATGCCCTCTGAATTGAAGAGTTTGTATTGATCTGGAATCTGTGTGAGGAGGTCAGATGACTCACAGGTAGTTGGAGGAGCACCTCCTTCGAAACAGGTGAATATGCCACTCATTCTCCGATAGTATGCGAAAAATGGGGGTGGTGCTGTGGGTGGCGTCTCTGTTGGCCTTAGTGACATATGTCCATCTGCAGGCACTGCTCCCCCCTTTATATGCTCCTCAGGTACCAACAGTGCAGAATGTAGTGTTGCAAGCGCACGGTAGTCCCTCCAAGATGATGGGAGGTGCAAGTATTGTTTTTTTTGCCACAAACCCAGTAATAGTTCATTAGTGCAGCAGTGCCTTTACTGTGATATGGGATGATGATGGTTCTGTTGCAATGATTGTTAGAACCATGGATATTTTTCCTTCGCTGTAGAAACAAAGTTAATAATTTCCTTCTTGCTGTACCTTGATTGATTTTTCAAGAGCTGTGACGCACGTTAGCTTTGTGATATGCTCGGTCCATAGCTGTGCCCAGGTCTTTTCTACAAAGTCCAATTTTTCATCAGAGGCACCACGGAGCCCCTTAGCCTTGCACATTAAGGTCAATTCTTGCCACTTGTTTTCCACAAAGCTCGTGCCATCTATAGCAAGTAATGGTTCTTTGAAACAGTTTGTGTCCTTTGATCCCTTTTTGCATTTCCTCTCATCTGGCGGGAGAAGTTTCATTTTCACTGTGTGTCCCTGAATGGTGCCCTTAATCCTACATAGTGCAAGGTGGATGAGCCATTGTGATTCTACTAGAGGGACCTCTTGAGGTACTAAAACTTTAGGTGCCCCATATGCATACAGTATTAAGGAACATATGTAGCAGCTCCCATTGGTCGTTCGCCTTCCCAGGGCACTCATAACGGAGTACCATCTGTTGGATTGCCCAGGGTGGTGAAGGTCCTCCACTCAAACCCTAGGCCATGATATGCATCATATTTATACTAATGTGTTTGACTTCTCTTCCTACTGTTATGCAAAAGTGTGTGTTGTTTCCCTGACAAGCGTCTACATAATCTGTTGCTGCAGAATGACGGTTGTACATTGCATGGTAATAACTGGGCCATTAGGCTTTTACACAGTGTGGATGGGTCAAAGGACACTGAGAAAAATGTATTCTTGAGGTGCACCACAGTGAAAAGGGTGGCCTGTATCGGGATACTGCACAAAATGGTGGCAGGATTTGGGACAAAAGGAAATTCTTTTTGGACAATATCATTAAGGGAGCAGAGGTCCTGGATCATACACCAACTCCTCCATCGCTTTCTTAATGGGGTACACAGCCGTATAGCATGGAGAGTTTGAGGGGACAATTATCCCTTGCTGTTGGAGCACCTGCAGTGTCACCTGAATCCCCTACTCGGCCTCTCTGGACAAGGGATATTATTTTACTCTGGGTAATATGGCTCCTGGCTTAAGTGTTATTTTCACAGGGGTCACTTCTCTAAAGCCCACATTATGGAGGTTAGTGGTCCACAGGTGAGATGGAACCTGTTGCATATCTGTGTCATAAAAGGGTGGTGGTCCACTGATGACAGCCATGAGGGGGGCTTGGTACATTTCTGTATTGTATCAATGCCACAAGGGATGCTGATTTCTAACACAATCTCTCCCTCAGTGCTGTAGCCAGCAAACAAATCTTCGTCAGTTAACTCACGCAATGTTACATTGGGGTAAATGCATAACCCTGTGCGTCACTCACATCCATGAATGTTAGTACCAATTACTACAATCCTTTTGGCAGATACTTGCACCCCTTCCAAATCCAAGGACAGGATTGTACCAGCAACCAGCTCTGGGGCAGCTATGGGGCGGAACACAAAATCTGATGGCACTCTCCATTCTTTTCTAGTAAGTTCATGTACTGCTTTTGCCAGCACTCGAATCCCGTGAATGAACATATTGTGATTTAATGACAGCCCTTTCACTTTTACTTCATTGGCCATGACATGTATGATCAACATTGCTCTGAGGGAGCACATGCCAAGGGTGGAGCAGAAGATTCCTCTTTCCGTGAATGAGGAGCAGAAGATTCCTCTTTCCGTGAATGATTTGGTCATGTTTAGTTTGCTGAGTAAATCTCTTCCTAATAAATTGACAGGGAAACTTTCATAATATAATAAGGGTGCTCGCACCACCCTCCCTCCTATCTTAACGTCCAAATATTCTGTGTAAGGCACCATGATCACAGCCTCAGAGAATATTTGCGTATCGAGAATTTGGCCAGATAACAGGAAATCACCTTCGCAGATGCACGATTTCTCTGCCCCAGAGTCATATAAATGAACTGTTTGTTTCCTATCTCTGTCTCCACCAGTGGTTCCTCTTCTGGAAGTGCTCTCTGTGGGCTGTCCTAGTCAGGATGTGTGTCTGTCCCTGGGCAAGAAAAGGTCCAAGCATGCATGCGCCTTAATAAGGTGCAGGCTTGCCATTTGAGGCGATGGCGAAAGGTTTATTGCGTGTTGGTTGATGCAATTTTGAGGTGCCTGCATCACAAGAGCGGGTTGGCGATAAGTACTAGGGCCAGGCATCTGTGGTACCATTTGGGGAGAGGGTTGGGCTATCTTGTATTCCCCGTGGACAGGCTCTTGTGAGCTCCTGGGGTGGGGGGTTCCCGTAATGCTGTTGGTTGTAATAAGGTTGCGTGTATTGATAGTTAACTCCCCGTCTGCTGCGGCACTCCTGCAAAAAGAGCCCCATCTCCAACAACCAGCATTGCCCTTGGTTCCCCCTTCTGGGGCCTTGTCCTCCGAATAACCCTCTTCTTGGTCCCCGGGACCCACCTCATCCTCTTGCAGGTCTTCCTTGCCACTGGGGTCCCATGTTTTGTTGCTCTCCTCCCCACTGTTCTTGCCTGTTGTCTGCCCATACCACTGCCATTCTCACCTGCATGGCCACAGAGACAGGCCCCTCCTCCCCTCTGCTCCAGAGGCAGTGCTGCAGTTACCACTGCAACCTTCACTAA
This sequence comes from Ambystoma mexicanum, assembly GCF_040938575.1. Classification (NCBI taxonomy): domain Eukaryota; kingdom Metazoa; phylum Chordata; class Amphibia; order Caudata; family Ambystomatidae; genus Ambystoma; species Ambystoma mexicanum. The sequence continues at coordinate 775,470,562 of NC_090939.1, read as the reverse complement.
TTTTTTCAGTAAGAGTATCGCTTCGTCAGCTAACCTCCTGTGGATAGTTTCTCTTTCTTTGATCCTCCTACAATTGTGCACTATGATGCTTTTAATCTCAGGCCACCACTTTTACTTTTATCCCTGCTATCTTGTCGAGGGCCTTCTGTACTTCCTTGGGCAATCTGTGCTTTATTATAAAATAGGGAGGTGCACAGGTCCCACACAGTGCCCGTTTCCACACACTACATCTCTTGGACCCGAAGAATGAACCGCGCAGAATCTTCCTCATCCCCCATGGTGCATTGTATTATGGAGTGTAGGTTGGGGGTATCTGGGAAGGTGCTCCGCAGTGCATCCCAAATTGTGCTTGATTATTAAATGATGCCCCATCATGTGTATCATTACTTTTAGTTACACCCGGATAACTTGCTTTGACACACTGATTCTGCCTGATCATCCACTGCAGATACCAAAGGGCTTTTAATATCTCCTTTGGCGAGGGGCAACCCTGCTGTATTTTTCTTAAAAGCATAGATCCATTTCCCCACACATGCTGCAAGTGGGGGAAGAGACTTAAGGAGGTTATTTTTGTCCATTTGCGCCCAGGTGACATAATGGGGCCTTCCTGCTCCCTTGTGGATGAGGGGCATCTGTAGCTTTGATTTTACCTTTCTCCCCTTCACTCCTGTTCACTTCTTTTTTGCTAGGGCCATCCTCCCCATTCTGTTTCAGTCTTCCTTCCCATGCATCTTCCACTCTTGGGGTGACCCATTGTACTTGAGGCATTCCTCCCACCGCTCCCTCCTCCACCTCATCAAAGTCACTCCAGTACTCTTCGTCCCTTACCGATCCTACGTTCTCAAATACCAGGCTTTCAGTTTCCCCTTCTATTTCTACTTGCACAGCCCGTATGGGTGCACTATCAATCCTGAATAAGAAATCTCTCGACTTCCATTCATCCTCTGGTATGGGTGGGGTTTTACTTGGGGGTTGAGAACTCATCCGTTCCTCTTGTTGCCTCACAGACCTCTCATAATCGAGCCAATTCTGTGCATGTGGAAGTTAATGCTACTTCAAGGTCTTGAGTTGAAGAGGGAAAAATGGGACAATCCTTTTCCCAGATTCCCGTCCAAACCATGGCATATGACGTCACGACCTAAGCACCCACTGCGGGATGAGTTCAGCCCTCTGACTGTTGCCCCGGACGTCAAGATTCACCGTGGCCACAACCCACACCCACAGGCCAGCTGCACACCATCCAAAGCACATGGTGGGGCACCAAGTGGAGCTAAGACCGACCATATGGATCAACTCGACTAAACGGCACCAATCCATATCACCATCATTAGAGATGACATGACGACATAGCCACAACGGACAAGAACACACGTGCTGCCAAGCACCTGGATCTGAGCCACACCAACCCACACGAAGAACATACTAAGTGCTATGACTTAGAGGACCGCACACACTCACTTACATGCATCATTATTTTTCACATAGGCCAACCACAGCACCGCAGAAATGCAAGACGCCAGAAGAGCTTGTGCACACACTTGCAGATGCTTTTTGCTACTAACACATGGACTAATGTATAAGGATCAAATTTGCACCTCGCGACCCTCGCCTTATGGACTGTATGCCGCCCCCCATGACTAGGCCAAGGTAGGCTGCAAACCAGAGTCCCCAGGCCCGGAGCAGCCCAGCCGGAGCTACAGACGCAGATCAAGCAGAATAAAACCCTGACGGGAGCCCCACGCCATGGCCACAAAGTTGCAATCAAAATGGCGCGTTCTCGGCACCAAGGTCACACCTGCCACTGCTTGGGACTCCTCAGAGCAGAAATACAAATCAAATCCCTGTAATTCTGCCTCAGCCACAGTCTCACCACGTGACCAGGCCGGCCAGATACAATGGCAAGCGCGAAGGAATAGAGAAGCTCTGGGGTCTCATGTATCGGACTCAGGCTGCAACAACAGAGTTACAAGTTGGACACCAGCGGCGACGGGAAAGGGATGCCCAACAGCCAGTAGTAAGACCTGTCCATTGTCGGCCACCGACACAGACACACATTGTTGCCAGCACCAGGTACATCGATCGCGAGCTGGGAACGACGATGGTCCCAGGCTTGGGGGCTCGCGGATGAACCAATCAGAATACGAGGGGCTAACCACTGACGACACCATAACCCAACCAATCACTAACTTTCTTCATGTAACAAATTTCATGTAACCATTCTTAGGGACGACCCAAGCGTACCACCTGACCTCTTCAACACCACTATTATTTCCTTCGATACTGATCCATACTGACCCTACCACTCAGGGAGCCAACCAGGGGCAGCGTTAGGTTTGGGGGCAGGTTTTCCCAGGTGACGCACATCATAGCATCACCCCATTAGAAAAAGGGCCTGCAGGCCCATCTCCACTGAGACATTCCTTGGTACCTACGCTCCGAGTACCTGTCCCTGTCTGTTTTATGCAATAAACAGCAGTAACTAATTGCTCGTGTGTGCCTCATACTCCTTTGGGACGCGGGAGGAGTTGGGGCCTCCCCAACCCCAGAGGCCCGCGGACTGTCCTTCCGACCCCTGGGAAATGACCCTGACAAGTTGGAGGCACTGCTGAGATGGTGAGATAGACCACAGCGACACCATTTTCAGGTGGCCCAGCAACAAAGCCCCCTCTGCCGTTGCCCCTTTGGAGGATTGCAGGACCATCGTGCAGCTGCGAGAAGACCGGACAGGGCAATCCAGAGATTGGCCATTGAGAGCCAACTTCAGAAGTTTCTCGCCCGTGGTTGGCGAGTGTCCAGACATGGTCCAAACGAGGGGAGGAGGCGAGCTGATTGGGAGGGGTGCCCGTAGCTGAGCGGCACCGGCAGGCGAGAGCACCGTGGGTGAGTATGGCACATGCAACCAGCAGTATAATGTTGTGCGGGTGGCGGGAGGAATTGTGAATATGGTGGCGGCCGGTTTTACAGCGTGCTAAAAAAAATGTGGTCAGTTAGCAGCGATCGATATGTAAGGTGTAGTAGGGAACGGAACGAAGGCTGTCCCTTCTGGTGTCACAGAGCATACTGGGTGGGGCTTCGAGCTCCCACGTGTTGACTGGCAGGTCGCGCTGATTGGTCTAGATCATGGACACCTGTACAGGGGGTGTGGCATTCCTATAAGTCAGCGTTGTAGTTTGATGAATAGATACGGATTCCTATTGAGTGTTTTAGCTCAGTGAATAGATGATGTATTCCCGCAGGAGGTAGTGTCATGATCCATCGATCACGCCCCTTTTGGTCCTCCTGGTCCCTGGCACGTCGGGTGTTACTCGCTATAGTACACCCAACATGGCCGTATTCACAGAACATGGTCCATCGACCTTCACATCCATGCAGCACGTCCCATAAATTAACCACGCCCCTGCGGCTCCGTGCGTCTCAACGATATCGTTAGCTTAGGCTAGACGTGCTTAGCAGTTCGTGCTCCTGGAACTGAGTTGCTGCTTGAATTCCCAGACCCATTCCTTCTCCTTCTCCTTTCCTTCCCCTTGTACCTGTATCCATCTGTGTTCCGCGCAGACCTCCCCTGTGTGCGGCCTTCCTTCCTGGTCTTCCTGGAGTTTCCTTGATCCCGGACGAAAAAGCTGAACAAATCCTGGAATCCGACGACGGCCGAGCGGGCTTATACAAGACCCGAACAGCACAGAAGAAAACCCCAGCGAAGGATCCCGCAAGGCAGCAAAAACAGGTGAGAAAAAAGGAAACCTGTGACAGATTGAGACGCCACCTGATTGAATTCGACACAGACATGGAAGCGGCCATCCAGGACCTTATGCGTGGAATGCAAGAGCTGACGACCGAAGTGCAGAATTTAAAGGCAGAGAAAGCCGCCTTAAAGCAATTGGTGTTGTCCCGTGAATCCGCTATGAAAGAGTGTAATACTGGGCGGCGTTGTTGATAAATATGACGGTTCCGCAAAGAGCCTTTGTGGATGCCTTGACTAATGTTTGGTCCACTTTACTTTCAAGCCTCATTATTTTTCTACGCCCAGGGTTAAGGTGGGCCTGATCATTTCGCATCTTTCGGCAATGCCTTGACCTGGGCCACCCCACTTGTTAATTCTGGGTATTCTTTCCTGGATGATTACGATGGCTTCATACAGGCCCTTAAGACCATGTTTGACCGCCCAGACCAGGTCTACAGTGCCCAGGAACGTCTACTCGACTTTCAACAAGGTACCCAGGATATACTTACGTATGTCACACGCTTCAAACAGCTGGCTAAAGAAGCGGATTGGTCCTCTGAAACTTGTTTTACCCTATTTCGAAGAGGGCTAAATGAAGACATCAAGGATGAACTAGCCAGAGTGGCGCGCCCAAGTTCTTATCAGGCCCTGATGGATCTTGCCCTGCAGATTGACTTTCGCATTCAGGAGAGAAAGGCAGAGAAAAAGAAAAGCAAGTTACCACTCCAGAAGAACCCCATTGGGATACCCTCGAACCCCAAAGGTATTTCCACTTCGAGTAACGAGCCTGAACCTATGCAGCTAGGGGCATTCCGTGGACCCATATCCTCCCAAGAAAGAATGCGTAGGATCCATACCGGGTTGTGTATGTATTGTGCATCAGACAAACATTTAGTGAGAGAGTGCCCAATAGCCCCCCCACGGCGCTCAGGAAACACCAGCTCCCGATCCTAAATGGAACACAGGTTCAGGAGAGAGATGCCTGCTCCACATCAATTCCATCCTTGAACTCTCCTGAACAAAATTCTTTGGTAATCTTGCAGGCCTTCTTATCGCCATCCAAGAAGGAAACGTATCCCATCCTGTCACTGGTGGACTGTGGAGCTATGGGGATTTTCATAGACCAAGAATGGGTTCTTAAACACCATATTCCTTACGAATCCCGGACTATCATGCAACCTGTAGAAGCAATTTATGGAAGACCCCTTTCTTCAGGACCCATAACCCTTCAGACCAAGGACGTCGAACTTGCCATAAACCACCATCGAGAAAGGATAAAATTTGACATCAAGTCAGCCCATTACCCAATGGTTTTGGGAATGCCCTGGCTTCAAAAACACAATCCATACATCAATTGGGCAGCGGGTTCCTTGTTCCTGGGCTCAGAATTTTGTATGTCCCACTGCATAATGTCAGACCTTGCTCCGACACCATCAGAAGGACCTCCTACGAATCACCAAGGTACAATCTCAGTCTCGAACATTATCCGGGTTCCGGAGATATACCAGGAATATTCTGATGTTTTCTCCTCTGCCATTGTCCAGGCGTTACCTCCCCATAGACCAGAAGACTGTGCTATAGAAACGGAACCTTCCGCTATGATTCCCTTTGGAAGGATGTTCATCTTATCCGAACCTGAAAAGAAAGCCCTTCGAGAATACCTGGATACTAATCTTGCAAATGGCACCATACGACCCTCTAAATCCCCAGCAGAGGCCTCACTGTTTTTTGTTCCCAAGAAAGACACCAAGGAACTCAGACCGTGTCTGGACTATCGAGGTCTAAATCAATGCACTCTTAAGGATCGCTATCCGTTACCCTTGATCTCTGACATTCTGGAGGCAGTAAGGGGCACAATTGTTTTCACTAAGTTGGATCTCAGGGGTGCCTACCATCTGATTCGTATTAGGGCAGGAGACAAGTGGAAAACAGCCTTTAGAACACCCTTCGGTCATTATGAATACTTGGTCATGCCCTTTGGACTTGCTAATGCCCCTGCGGTCTTCCTACGCTTCATGGATAGGGTGTTCTCAGACATGCTATTTCTTTTCGTGATTGTCTATCTGGACGATATCGTAATATTCTCGAAGGACATTTCCAAGCACGAAGAACAAGTAAAGGCAGTGTTACGACAACTACCCGAAAACAAGCTCCTGCCAAAGCCTGAGAAATGCATCTTCCATGCTTCAACTATACACTACCTAGGATTTGTCCTTCGTCCAGAAGGCATCGGAATGGATCAATCCAAGGTTAAGGCTATATTATCCTGGCCAAGTCCCACCTCTGTGAAACAAATCCAGTCTTTCCTGGGCTTTGCTAATTTCTACAGGAAATTCATACCTTCCTTTTCTGAGATAGTCCAACCAATCATTGCCCTGTTAAAGAAAGACGTTTCCTTTCCAATGGACCACAGCTCAAGAGGAAGCCTTCCAACGGTTGAAGACTGAGTTTACACAAGCCCCCATCCTGGCTCAACCTGATGTCAACCGACCATTCATAGTGGCGACAGATGCCTCCAGCTACGCTATTGGAGCCGTTCTCAAACAGCTATTCGGGGACAGGATGGAGCACCCCATCGCTTACCTTTCACGGACATTAACTCCCAGTGAAACCCATTACTCAGTCTTGGAAAAGGAACTGCTAGCCATCCATCAAGCCTTCACCGAGTGGCGTCATCTACTCCTCGGAGCGAAACATCCTGTCCAGGTCCGCATGGACCATTGAAACCTACAAGTACTGCAGGCCTTGGAATGTAGGAATAGCCGTCAAGCTCGGTGGGCCTTCTTCTTTGCCCAATACCAGTTCCAGATTCACCACGTTCCCGGAACACAAAATCCAATAGCTGACGCCCTCTCTCGACTTCCAGACTACGAACCTCCGGGAGATAGGGCATATCCCCAAGATGTTTCCTCATACAATATTTGTAGCTCAAGCAAACAATCTCCTAGAAGACATTCGCATGCAAACTCAGACTTCAGAACTCTGGAAGGGTCTTTCGAAAAGGAATCAATGGGATCTGAGAACCAAGGATGGATACTTGTTTAAAAATAACAACCTGGTCATTCCAACACAGAAACTACAACAAAAGATGATAAACCTCTGCCATGATACCCTTCACTCCGGTCATCGTGGCATTTCCAACACCCTCTGTCTAATACAAAGACAATTCTGGTGGCCCAGAATGAAGGCTGACGTTCAACTGTACGTTCAATCTTGTTCCGTCTGTAATCAAAACAAACATGACAACCAGAAACCAGCAGGACTCTTATTACAGCCTACACCACCAACAAGACCTTGGGAAGTCATTGCTACAGACTATTGTAGAATTACCGCCATCCAGAGGGTACACCACTATCATGGTCACCATTGACTTGTTCACTCATATGGCTAATTTTACACCTCTGTATAAGTTACCATCCTCAGAACTTGCTGGAATCATCCTGGAACACATCTTCCGACTGCATGGACTTCCTTCCAAGATTATATCGGACAGAGGACCACAGTATATCTCTCATTCTGGAAACACCTCTGCAGGATACTAGGAATCCAACAAGCCCTCTCCTCAGGATATCATCCCCAAACCAGTGGAGTCACAGAACGAGTGAATCAAACCCTTGAACAATACCTTTGTTGTTTCTCTACTAAGGTCCAGGACGATTGTTCGCTTTTAATACCAGTGGCAGAATTCGCCTACAACAATTCAGACCATTCGGCTGTTAAAACCAGCCCCTTTTTTTGCAGCCATGGATTCCACCCTGCAGTATTACCTTCAGTCCTTCTGCACCCTACACCAGTTCCAACAGTCGACTTCTGGATTGAAACACTCATCAATGTACAGAGAGAAGCCAAGGAACATCTAGAAAGGGCACAGATCCAAACTAAGCACTATGCAGATTCGAGGAGAACACCAGGGCCTTCTTACACCATTGGGGATAAAGTATGGCTATCCTCGAAGCTACTGCCCCGACATCTCAGACCGAATAAGTTGGCTCCTCGATATCATGGGCCTTTTCCTATAAAAGAAGTCATTAACCATGTGGCCTTTCGGCTTAAACTACCAGACTCCTGGAAGAAAATGCATCCAGTTTTTTCACAAATCTCTATTGAAGCCTTACATCCAAACCACCCGGACTAATCTTAGACCCAGTCCTGTGATTGTCAATGACCAGCTAGAATATGAAGTGTCTCGAATATGTGACTCCAGATATAGGCGAGGACAACTTCAATACCTGGTGGAATGGAAGGGCTATCCACCCAGTGAACGTACCTGGGAACCAGTCACAAACCTAAACTCCCCCAGATTGTTCAGAAAGTTCCATCTAATACATCCAGGCAAACCCGGTGGAATGAGTTTTAGAAGGGGGCATGCTGTCATGATCCATCTGTCAATCTAGAAAAGTGAATACCCTTAATTTGATGACAGACATAACTTGATGGCCGTAGGCCAACAGTCTTATGCACCGAATTATAGAAATATAGACTGTTATGCTTGACCAACAAGCAGACATTTTAAAACGTAGCAGAATCGCCATTTTGCCTGTTAACCATTGCTCATTGCTTTCTGTCTAAAACTGCTTTGCAGCTTGCAATTCTTGCGGTTTCTGCTTACTCTGCTCAACTGTTAACATTGTTGTCTGAATATGAAAAGGGCAAGGTCGCGGGACTGAGGAGTTCGTTGAAAACTCCTCATGAGTAGCCTAGAAAGGAATGCCCACGCTCCCTCTCTGTAGCCTTGAGGGAGAGCTGCAGGGCATTTAATCACTTCACAGCTGCCAGCCAGTCTGGTACGATGGTAGAATATGTTAGAATAAAACAGCTAAAAGCTTGAATTATGCTCTTCCTACGGCCCCCCTTCGCAAAACCCTTTAGAGCGTGTCGGCTCCCAGGACAAGAATAGTACCTTATAGATAGCAAAGCATGGAATGTGGCTCTTCCCCCGTGTGCAGCTTGCTTCCAAGAACAGAACCACCGTGTTCTGTTCAACTAAAAGATGCCTCCGCACTTTCCAAATTGCACGTTGTTACTAGAATAGACATCGAAAGTGTCATAATTGTCATACCCGTCGGAAATGTCCATCGTCATCCCGAGTTCAAAGAAACTTAATAAAGGAGGGTGTTAAACATGACATAGCTGATTGTATGATATGCATTTTGTATATATGTAACGGATGTACGTAATTCGCTCTCTTGTGTCCCTCGAGGTCTAGGAAACTCACGTCGCGGGGCGTGAGACCAGATTGGCCCATTGGGACTATTTTTGCTTGCAATAAACCCTAGCATTGGGAATTTGAACCTCGTGTCTGGCGCATTTTTTCGTGTATGGTTATTGCCTCGTTTCCATATCACGAGGGACCCCTAGCGGCCCCTTTCAAGATGGCGCCCAAATAGGGACCCTCGCCCACTTGCCCCATCGTATACGTTGCAACGGAGTAAAGGCGGAAGAACGGCGAGGACGGTCGAGCCGGGATCAAGAGGTGTACGGGGCGCCCTGTAGAAGTGAGGAGAGATTCCTTCCGCAGATCTGCACACATCTGATCCCTGATCGACGTACCGGGCCAGAGGGCAAAGGAGGCGAGGGTCCCGAGATGAGGCAGAAGCCAGAGAAGCGCAGACACGACGTTGGGAGAGGTTGCGTTAGGACAGGTGACTTGTTTTATCAGGTGAGTCATTCCCCGATTCAAATAAAAACCTGATTTTTGGTAGAGTGTTGATTTTGCAAATTCAAACGTCCAGGTAAAGGTTAGCTAACCAAAGGCGAAGGTTAAAGAAACATGCCTGGAGTACTGTCCACTTTAGCAGTGCTTTTCAGCTGCGGTAGACAGTCCTTGGAATATGGCCAAAGTGCACCGCCTGGGGGAACGCCGGCTTATGACATGTATGCAAAATACGGTGTGGGTGCGATAATATTTTGTGAAATTTGGCATAGGCAAACTGGAAAGCAACCCGACCATCAGTGGCCGATTAATGGTAGCTTTGAGATTGCGAGGATAGATAACCTAGAAAGGGTGCCGATTAGGAAAAAAGCGCGACCCGCAGCTTTTGAGACTGAAAGATTGGAGGAGGGAAGCAATGCTCCGATTTAGGAGTAGAGAGAAGCATGCGCGTAGGCACAAAACAAAGCTTGAGGTAGCAGAAGAGGAAGAGGAGGAGGAGGAGGAGTGGACGGCAAGTCTAAGACGGGAAGGGAGACGTGACAAAATGAACATAGAAGGAATATACCTGCAGCGGGAACTACACATAACAAATGTTCCATTAATTTGCCTGCTAACTAACACGGGTCGAGGCCCAAAACCAGAATCAAAACCAAACACGCCAGTAGTGACTGCGCAGGCCCAGCCAGTAGTGACTGCGCAGGCCCAACCAATAGCTCTCGTACCCCCTCCCGTAGCCCAAGCACTTCCCCTCACGCAAGCATTAACGCAAGCCCCACCCACAGCTCGAGCCCTCCCAAAAGCGTAGACCGCGGACACACAATTTCCCAGCACCCAGGAAGGCCCTTCACAGAATCGCCATTTTGCCTGTTAACCATTGCTCATTGCTTTCTGTCTAAAACTGCTTTGCAGCTTGCAAGTCTTGCCATTTCTGCTCACTCTGCTCAACTGTTAACATTGTTGTCTGAATATGAAAAGGGCAAGGTTGCGGGACTGAGGAGTTCGTTGAAAACTCCTCATGAGTAACCTAGAAAGGAATGCCCACGCTCCCTCTCTCTGTAGCCTTGAGGGAGAGCTGCAGGGCATTTAATCACTTCACAGCTGCCAGCCAGTCTCGTACGATGGTAGAATATGTTAGAATAAAACAGCTAAAGGCTTGAATTATGCTCTTCCTACGGCCCCCTTCGCAAAACCCTTCAGAGCGCGTCGGCTTCCAGGACACGAATAGTACCTCATAGATAGCAAAGCATGGAATATGGCTCTTCCCCCGTGTGCAGCTTGCTTCCAAGAACAGAACCACCGTGTTCTGTTCAACAACTAAAAGATGCCTCCGCACTTTCCAAATTGCACGTTGTTACTAGAATAGACATCGAAAGTGTCATAATTGTCATACCCGTCGGAAATGTCCATCGTCATCCCGAGTTCAAAGAAACTTAATAAAGGAGGGTGTTAAACATGACATAGCCGATTGTATGATATGCATTTTGTATATATGTAACTGATGTACGTAATTCGCTCTCTTGCGTCCCTCGAGGTCTAGGAAACTCACGTCGCGGGGCGTGAGACCAGAATTGGCCCATTGGGACTATTTTTGCTTGCAATAAACCCTAGCATGGGAATTTGAACCTTGTGTCTGGCGCATCTTTTCGTGTATGGTTATTGCCTTGTTTCCATAGCACGAAGGACCCCTAGGGGCCCCTTTCACATCGATCACACCCCTTTTGGTCCTCCTGGTCCCTGACAAGTCGGGGGTTACTCACTATAGTACATCCAACATGGCCGTATTCACAGAACACGGTCTATCGACCTTTAGGTCCATGCAGCACGTCCCATAAATTAACCACGCCCCTGCGGCTCCGCGCGTCTCAACGCCATTGTTAGCTTAGGCTTGACGTGCGTCGCAGTTCGTGCTCCTGGAACTAAGTTGCTGCTTGAATTCCCGGACCCATTCCTTCTCCTTTCCTTCCCCTTGTACCTGTATCCATCCGCGTTCCGCGCAGACCTACCCCGTGTGCGGCCTTCCTTCCTGGTCTTCCTGGAGTTTCCTTGATCCCGGACGAAGAAGCTGAATGAATCCTGGAATCCGACGATGGCCGAGCGGGCTTATACAAGACCCGAACAGCACAGAAGAAAACCCCAGCGAAGGATCCCGCAAGGCAGCAAAAACAGGTGAGAAAAAAGGAAACCTGTGACAGGTAGCGCGATTGTTTCTCGGTGCGGAAGATAGTTGGCTGGTTAAGCTCCCCTAGGGAGGGGACACATCACACGCAAGGCAATGCAGCGGGTGCTGCACAATTATAATAGCGAAAGTGATTAATGAATACTCCACTCCGGGTGCAGTGGGAAGACAGCTGTGGGGATTGTGGGGAATAACATTGTCAAAATTGGCGTGTATTTTTTGTTGCAACTGTATGTATCGATAGCACGTTGTACTAGATGGTGACGTCTCCCATAGGGCTTGCATAGGACACCACGGTCGTCTTCAGCATAAGTGGAGCAGCGGCACGCGGCTAAGGTGGGGTGAAGGGGGACAGGCGGCCGCGCATGGAGAATGCCGGCATGTCCTCAACCAAAGGGGTTGTGCTGAGCAGCAGTGCGATCAGTGGGTGGGGGAAAAGACGGGCATACACTGCGCAGGCAGTGGGGATAGAAAGGAGGCGGAGGGGTTAGAAGAATATCACAGGCGCACTGACAAGGCGGGGCGGTTCAAGAGCACACCGCGCTGGGCACCAGGGTGCAGGGGACCACGCGCACCACAGGTCGAAGGGAGCCCTATCGCCGAATGGACAGGTGTCAAGGGGGCGATAGCATTGTGAAGAACAGGAGAGCCGTAGTAACCAGCACAAAAGTATTACAACACCAACACTACTTTTCCTTGCAGCGGAAAGTCAGAAGTCCCCAATTACGGGGCCAGGTAACGGTGGTACACAAATTTGCACATTCTAAAATGTCAGTGTATTACAGGATAGGAGCCGGCTATGGGGCCCCGCACATTAACACCACACCAGCACATCTGCGCAACACTACTACCGCACAGCGATAAAATAGTAATGTACAGTATTGAATGGACACAAGGAACAGATTAAAGTATTAGGATACCGTGGCCGCCCAATGGCAGTTTTCACATGACAACTCAACATTCACTACTAGCGTACCTACATAACACATACAAGGGGAAGAAGTTAGAAGGCCACCTAGAAGTTTTCGAACTCTGGAGAATGTTTCAGGGGTATACCCCGGAGATGATGAGCATGCAGGAAGTGAAGAAAGAGGAGGTGTGCGGGGGGGGGAGGGTGTAGCGCACCACAAGCCCCTCCCAGTGCTGAATAGAGCGAGAAAGAGGCAGAAGGGTCATATCCCATCACAGAAATAAAAAGGGAGAGCGAGGGAGAGACACCCCCAATTAAAGAGGTGAAGAAAGAAACTGAAGGTTTGTCTCCAATGAGAGAATTACGAGAAGCTGCACGGCCCCAGTTAACAGCCGCCGAGGGGTACTCGAACCCTGCATATAGCCCACCCCCAAAGACCACTACCAAAAGGGGTTGGGTGAAGGGAATAATGGAGACACCAAACAGACACGGGTGAGCCCTGATGGCCTCAAGAAGGCCCAAATAGACTTGGCAAGTATAGGACCCGAAGAGTGGATAGCAGCACAGATGTTATTGAAACTTTGGGGGACAGTGGCAGGAAAAAAAGGAAGAGGTGATGCAGAGGATAGATGAGGAGGAAGTAGGACACACTCTGAGGGAGAGTGAGGTGAGTACCAGGGAAATGGGGAACATGACAAAGGAAGAAATGGCAGTATTGGAGGCAAAATTAGCAGAGTTGAGGGAAGCGTGAAGCGTACTGATCAGACAACTCGAGCAAAAGGAACTGCAGAGGAAGATGAAGGGAGGGAAGCGCAAACATGATTAAAACAGCAGGAGGAAGAAAAGAAGAAGAGTGAGGAGGACCACTTAGAAGGGATCGCAGAAAGAGTAGCACGTATGGAGCAACTGGAGGTCAGGAGGAAAGAAGAGGAGCAGGAAGAGAACAAGGAAATGACGATATGGAAGAAAAAGATTCGATCAGAAAGCGCATGCAAGTACAAGGAAGGGAGAATAATAGAGGGTATACTGGCAAAAGAGGGCAGGACAGAGTGACAAGGACCGAGACGCAAGGGTGCTTGGACAAGTAAGTGATGCCATACGAGGAGATGCAAGGGTGTTAGGACAGGTAAGCGATGTGATAATGAAAGACCTTTGCAGAGCAAGAGCGGAATTAGGGATGAACAACCAAGCAACCAAGAGTGTAGAGGAAGCCACCAAACGACCAGAGATGCACACAATGGCAGAGCATCAGCAGCGCCACAAGTAGGGACCAGCACAGAGGATATAAGCAAGTACACCGACATAGATTTAGACACAGTCACAGTGGGATCCACACACCCACGAACAAAATTAACATTCTCAGACAGCTTTTTTAGTGATGAGGAGGAGGAGGGATCTTGCAGAGGACAGAGTGATGGGAGTGGGGAACGGCTAAGTAAACTATATCTCGCACACACAGGCTGCAGGTCATCATGGGAGTGCAGGACACAAGAAGAAGAAACAGGACGAAAGGGCAAAAACTCACAAAGGGAAGGGACACTACAAACAATGACGCCACCAGTCCAGGACATGCCATATGTCAACAGGCTTGGAGACCTCCCGGGACGCAGAATGGATGGATCAGAAACCGCACACAAGGACCAAGTGGGTCAACGGAGAGGTCATAAGGGAGTAGGGGACACATGGCTTGCAGAATGCCTTACTGAATTTATCGAAGAATTTTCTGACATGGAGGAGAGTGAAAACACACATCACAACAGACCGACACATGCCAGAGGAAATAACAGAATACACACAGATGCCATAATTAGAGAGAGGGGGGGGACAAGGCCACAATACGTCCCATGGAAGCATGCAGACAAAGAATATTAAATGCAGACTACCATCGTTGAGTGGAGGGGCAGGAAAATGGATATATGAAATGGAGAAGCTAACTGCAGGGCACAAGTTAGTGGTTGGAGTTTTCAAAGGGTTATTAATTTCAATTTTGGGTGACACAGCGGATGACATTTGGAAGAGGGGGGGATTCCCAAGGGTTACTATCAGTGGCATCTCGCATGACGGGGCACCATTCGCAAATTGCAGACACACACTATGGCAAGCGCACAGGGTACAATATCCAGACACCTCAGACATAAGGGCAATAACATCACGCAAAATGCACGAGAACGAGCACCCTGTTAATTACATTCAGTAAATTCAGGAGAAGTGGCGCCTGGAAACGCAGGAGCCATGGGACAAAACATTAGCAATATTATACCACATACAGGGGCTCCCAGAACCAGTACAGAGGCAGTTGAAAAATTGGTAGGAATGGAAGCAAAAGCATGGACAGAAATACAGCTAATGATAGTATACCATTGTATGTTATGGAAAGAAAAGATCCAACAGAAAGAAGATAGGAAGGCAGATGAGGCAAAACTGGTCCAGAAGAAGCTGTCAAAATATGCCATGGAAGGCGCACTCATAACCAGCCCTGCCCTCCGACACCAGCCACTGCGCAGCAGTCACAACCACTAGCAACACTGTCACAGCAAGTACCAATTACAACAAAGCAACTACAACCACCGCCTCCATACACAGCACAACACATTCGCACCACCAATGGGGGGAGGATACACGCCAATGTGTAATGGCTAGACAAACAACTACAGATGGAGGGGTGGGTTAACAAGAGGGAGGGGATTCGGTGCAGCGGCACACCAGCCGGGGAGGGTTTGGAGGGTATAACCAATACTGACAGCAGGTGCATTTAGACAACACTGGAGGATACCCGTGGCAAGCACAAGAGCCACCGTGCTGGACTTGTGGACTAGGACACGTACCATGCACTTGCAGGGCAAGGCCGACACAGGCAGGATGGGGAGAGCCAGGGCAACAGGGTTACAACGGGGGACAAAATAACTACCAACAAACTCAACTACCACAAACAAGTGACAGACATGCAACAAGGAGGATTGAACCAACCAGTGCCACAACTACAGCAGCAACCATATGTGCCACCCACTGTACAGCAGGTACGGCACCAACCGGCACAACAAGCACAACAGCAGATGATGGCGGCACAACAAAACATCCAAACAGTACAACAGCTCACACCAAGACAATACACAATTACCGATACCACAGACGCAAATAGGAAAAGTGACGATACTGGGTCACAACCAATGCACTGGGAATGGACAATCTTTGTACCCCCAATGGGACAGCCCACAGACGTCCTTGTTCTGTCCCATCCTGTCGGTAACACCTAACCCAGCGGAGGAACCACACAAAGATGGCGATAGGTGACAAAACATTTTCTTTCCTAGTTGACACAGGGGCAACTAGATCCTGTATTAGGGAAGTTCAACTTGTCAGGCGATGCCATGCACACTCAAGGATTCTCTGGGGCTCGAGGGCTGGTTCCTTTTACTGATAACATGTTATCTGTTGGAGATCACGATCTATCTCTGCCACTGCTATACTCGAAACAATCACCAGTAAATATACTAGGGAGAGACATCATGAGCAGATTGAACATGACTATTTTTCACTGACAAAGGGATAGTATGCTCAACACCAGGCATACACATCCTCACCGCACGACACATACTTCAGGCTTACTGTGGAAAAACAGTGGCAAGGGCAGAGTCAGTGGACAGGGACATTTTCCAATACGGAATAGACATGGCAATAGCACCGGGCATTGAAGGTAAAGTATGGAGGAGGCTGGCAGCATACCTTTTCAGACCAGACACGCCAACTAGTGAGGAGGAAGGGTCAATAATATCAGTGGACATCGAGAGTATTGTGGTGACTAAAGATTACATTGCAGTACATGCCTAGCATGAGGAAGGGAAAGCATGGAGGGCAGTGATCGTATTGGCTGAAGGATGCAGGCTGATGCAGGTGTCAGATGAGGAACTGTTCTCAGACGATGTAGGAGATGGGGAGATGGTGTTCCAGATCAACGTCTACGTTTGGTTGAGAGTGACATACAAGGAGGTGGCCCAGAAAATGGCAATGGCACTAGAAGCGCTCACCTCAACACAATCGGACTTGTACGAGGAGACTTAGCAGCTGTATCCACCGCACTATGGACTACTAGTCCCTATGATGTGGGATGCATATAAAGTATTGGAGGGGTCAAAATAAAGCTAAAAAAGGGAGCAATGCTGCCCAGAGTGAAGCAGTACCCATTATCCAAAGAAGGAGATGAAGGGATATAGGATACAATAAGGGCCCTAGTGGGAAGAGGAATATTGATACATCAGAATCACCCTGCAACACTGCAGTATACCCCATGCGCAAGGCTAAGGGAGGGTCTTGGCATTTCATACAAGACTTGAGATCACTTAACCACATTGTGGAGGCAGAGTACCCAATAGCAGCTAACGCCGCTACAATATTGTGCAGGACACCAGCAGAGGCATCACGGTTCATTGTGATACACCTCAAAAATGTGTTCTTTTCAATACCACTGCATCCTGACTCACAAGATTTGACAAGTTTCACATACCGCAACACAAAATGGAAACACTAGACTACCCCAAGGATATCCATCTTTAACAGTGTAATACAAATGGACCTAGGGGACATGGAGAGCACGGTGCTGCAGTATGTGGATGATATCATCTGCAGCACCACTGAGGAAAAGTGCAGGAGGGACTCTGTAAAGATGCTCACAGTGCTGGATGAGAAAGGGTACAAGGTTGACAAGGAAAAACTGCAGTACTGTCAGGAGCAAGTACTATACATAGGGCAGATCATCTCACAGAAAGGAAGGAACATTGCACCACAAAGGGAGCAAGCCATAGAGAACACACCACAGCCACAAACGATAAGGGAACTGCAACAATTTCTTGGCCTGTGCAACTATTGCAGAGGATGGGATTTTGATTTTAACACAGCACCCCTATTAGAGGCTCTCAAGGAGGCACAGAGGGGGACGAGAAAGTTGGGATGGACAAGAGAGATGACTGATGCATTTAATGAACTTAAAGAGGCCATTTCAATGGCACCAGTTCTGGATACCCATAACGAGTTCTACATATTCTCACATTGCGATGGTGCATAATGAAAGCAGTGCTAACACCAAAAACTAGCATGGGACACAAACCAATAGCATCTTACAGCGGGCATTTGGACCCAGTAATGATGGGACACTTCCCGTGCGAACAACACTTGGCTGCAGCAGCTTTTGCAGCAGAAAAATCATGTTCCATCACTATGGGTTGCTCCACCATACTATACATGAAAGACGCCCTCTTCACAATAGTAAACAAACCAAAATATACACTGACTAGCCAGAGAGCAACAGGATATGAAATATTATTATCCAGACCTGAGTTGAATAGTAAGGTGGAGTAATGCCAATCCAGCGCAGTTCATAGCAGAGGAAATGGCCGAAGGAGAATATGTACACGACTGTACACATGCAATTGAATTCTTCTCATCCAGCCGAAAGGTAGAACAAAATACCCTAGGGGGGGGGGGGTGAGGAGCTATACATTGATAGGTCATCAACAATTGACCAAAGTCATGGTATAAGGAGGACAGGAGCAGCTGTAGTGCGATTGAGGGAGGATTGGACGTATGTTCTGGTGAGATGTGTTAAACTACCCCAACAATACTCAGCAGAAGCAGCAGAATTGGTAGCTCTAATATTAGATTTAGAGGGAAACAATGGACAGAGTTACAATATATTCTGACAGTGCATATGTCACTTCAACAGTACACTCAGGATTAATAAAATGTCTCAGAAGAGGGTTTAGGAGAGCAGATGGTACACCAGTGCAACATGCTCTCCTCCTGGGTGAGCAAAGAGAAGTAATAGCATACCCAGCAGAGGTGGCATGGGTGAAGTGTCAGGCACACATGAATGGTGAAGATCCAATATCAAGAGGTAACGAAAGGGTAGACGCACATGCAAAATATGCTGCGTACTTTGGCAAGACATAGGACATCCAAGAAAAACAAAAAGATAAAGGGAGGGTAAAACAGATAATAATGAAGGATGGGTACACACATTCCAGAGAGACAGATTATCGAACTGCAGGCGGCAGCTCCAATGGCAGAAAAGGAACTGTGGGTTAAAAGAGGATGCACTATGTCCCCCACTGATGCACTATGGAGACAGAATAACAGGGAAAGTTGCGATGGCCCTGGCCCTACTAAAAACGGCCCTGGCCCAACTACACCATCTTACTCATACAGGAAAAGTAGTAATTGCAGCACGAATAAAAGAATCATGGTTCTGTCCAGAGCTAAACTCACACGTTGCAAACCATTAGTAATTGCCTCACTTGCCAACTATTTACGGGCGGTCACACGCTGCAAGTGATCAAAAGGACAATACCCCAGCCTGAAGGACCTTTCCTGCACCTGCACATTGACTACGTAGATATGATCAATGTATGTCAAGGATACAGATACATGATTGTAGTAGGTCCCTTCTCGAGGTGGATTGAGGCTGCCCCATCCTCCCATGCAGATGCATTTAGGGCAGCAAAATTTTTAGTGGGGGATTTTTTCCCCGAGGTGGGGGGTTTGAAGTATTGAGATCAGACAACGGACCTCACTTTGCCAATGAGCTATTCCAGCACATAACTTCCTTGCTTGGCATAGAGCATAAATTTGCCTGTGCATACCACCCAAAGCCAACGGAATCTGTGAACGCCTCAACGGACTCCTAAAAGAAGCAATAGCAAAGACCCAGCAAACAACCAAAAAGAGTTGGCTCTATCGCCTTCCTCTGGCTTTGTTTGAATTGAATAATAAACCTGGTTCAGCCCACCACCTCACACCCCATGAGGTGGTGACTGGACGCCAAATGCACCTGCCCCTCAGCCCCTCAACTAGAGCAATGTACAATTGTGAACCAGCAAGTACTGTCTTTGGTGAAGAAATGTACGAGTATGGTCTCTTCCCTGGTTACTAGTGCTGCTTTTATCTCTCAACAGATAAAACGGACGCAGGGCGGGTCAGAGAATACCCAACGGGAACCAACAAACAACAAGGAGCATGAGCTGACTGGACAGTGGGCAGTGAAAGAAGGAGACAGTACTCATTAGAAACTATTGGAGGAAGTGGGAAGCCCCTATATTTATATTCACACTGTCCAAGTGGCCCCCTAGGGCTGTTAAATTGTCCGATAAGGACGTTTGGACACACATTCAAGACATCAAGCCCTACAAAGGACAGACATGGCCCATCCATAAAGCAACAGGGCCAACGCTTCAGCAACGAGGACACAGCACAAACATCAGCTACCCCAAAGGACACAAATGAACAATCACCCATAGCCCACCCCATGGTTATGAGGTCACAGACCAAAACTGTGCCCACACCAGAACCATAAAATGTTTTAATTCAGATTGTGTTACTAGAATTAGAAAGACAAGTTTACCTTAAAGGCACCCGCCAACAGTTCAAGAACATCATTGTCAAAGAGATCTGTAATATACACCACACTGTGCAAACACGTACAAGCTCTCTTCTCTTTTTGTCTTGTACATGCAGGTATCATGCATTGTAATTGTTGTATGCAAATATCTCAAAAACATACGCCACTGCCCAGGGGCAAATGCTACCCATCGACGATATCCCAGAAGCACTGTCACACCAATTTGTATAAGCAATCAAAGGTCAAAGTACTTAAGGCCCAGGAGAATACACATCTACTATAACGCGTTTCTCATGCTAATATTACGTTTGTTTCCACACCGCCACGCAGCATTTCCTGCCTTGAGAGATAGGACGGTAAGGAAGGCATGGGAGGAGCTTTTCGCCTGGGCATTGAATGACCATTTGATACGCAGGGCTTGAATAACAAATACTAACGAAAATAACCTTTTATTTAGAGGTTTTCAGGCGGGCACCTATATCACCTAAAGTAAAGTAGCTGCAGGACGGCAGCAGAGGTAAAGTAAGGTAAAAAGGCCAGTGGTCATAGCAACGAATAACTGCCGCTGTCTGGCAGGCCTACTATGCTTTAGAAGGGACTGCAAACTCCAATACTAACATTTCCCCTACTCCTGCTGCAAGGAGCACTGTGTCAGGTGGTACAGGCAGCACGGGACCAAACGTAAAAAGAGGTAAACTTAGTGTTTCTATAGATGTACATGGGGTTGACACACATCTTACAGAATCCACACACGTCTCTAACATTTGGTACAAACACATGTTCAAAATTGGTAAGGACACGAAAAAGGACAACTGCTATGTGTGCTCATTGATCCCATATGCCATGAGCGCTTCCTGAACATTCGTGGCTACTGAAGTACCAGCAATGACAGCAAAATGCCTCTTATATTTAGCATTATTCCAAACACGAGGACGATTTCAAGGGGAACCGGTGACACCAAAATGGAAATTAAGGTCAACATACCCCTACGAAGACAACTTCATCAAGACACTACCGATGTATGACAACTATTGGCAGCTGACCGAGGACTTCAATACATAACCGACGGACCAGACAAAGGGGAAACAAAAGAGTAACCCTGAACTACCTGCCATGTAAATGGAACGCAAGAAGTTGGAGGTGAACAAGGGTGCTGGGAAAGACCACTAATACTGGTGTATGGCAAAGTATATACAAAGAACGGATGGGTGGATGGAGTTGTAGGAAGCAAGATAGTGACATTGGCAAAATCATCGGTAATGACATTGCAAGAAGAAAACGACAAATGCTACAAGGAGTGGACAAACAGTGCGGCACTACTAACATGGTTGGACAAAGAGGAGGAACCCATAACGATAATATCCATTGCAGCACCTACACTATGTTACCAGTATGCTGGTGAAGTAGATGTTGGAGTAAACGAAGGATGTAAAAGAACAATAAAGATTCCTGAGGGGGGCAGCAGGAACAGCCGTGCTGATGGACCACTATTGGGCCTGCAGAGCAAAAGCTTATAACAGCCTACCACAATCATGGAATGGGGTATGTACCAGGGTACACGTCAACGTACCATCCGTGGTAGTACCGCAAAAACACATTAACATGGAAAATATCCCTAAGATGGACGAAGAAAACAGAAGGAAAAGAAGGTCCCTGGGAGAAGCAGACAGCACCTCAAAGAGTGACGCTACTAAAGAAAAACGACTATACAGATTAAAAAGACAAGGAGAACCACTAACAGGAAATTACCTTTCGGGAAGGTCAGAAACAGCGCCAAGTGAAATTCCCCCAGCGCACAGATTATTCAGTAGAGAAGCAATGTTCTTTTCCTCTGTCATACATCCATGAGTGCAAGCATATGCGAATGCAAATGGGTTACAAATAACCAGATGGGAGCTGATGATGACGATTAACTCCACCATCAACTGATTCAACGCTATAAAAGAGGAACTAAGAGCAATTAGGATGGTGGCCCTACAGAATAGGTATGTGCTAGATCTTTTAACAGAAATGGAAGAAGGCGTTTGCGCAAAAATTGGACGTTCCTGCTGCACGGTCATTCCTGTAAATGAGGACAATGGCACTTTATCTGCAGCAGTATCACAGCCTGCCAAGATGCATGCCAAGATAGAAGCAGCAGCTAAGGGGGTGAAGAAGGATGGTAGCTGGTTTTCATACCTCTGGTCTTGGAAGCCGTCATGGCTGTCAGACGACCTCAAGGTTGTCGCAGGATGCATGATCCTGGGAATGGCTTCACTGATGGGGATAAAACTATGGATGGCAAGGTCGAAGCGTACTGCCGAGGAAATGATAGGCAAGCATGCGCTAATGCCCGCTGAAGACGACAAACATGCAGATATCATCATGAAGGAACACGAACGGCTGCAACAACAGATAGTGGAAGCAGACTTGTACCCGCCATCGATAAAAGTTGAGAATCCACGAAACCCGAAGAGCTATGTTGGAAAATGGGTTTATTGCAAGCCTGGTGGTGGATGTATATACATGTACTGGTCATTCGAAGATCATGTGGACCGATACGGACACCTGGCAGGAATAACGAAGGTATGGCGAGTAAGAGGAGATAAGAGTGGATAATTTTGTGGTCGACAAGTCGACCAGAGGGGGGACTGAAGACGGAAAATGGGACAATCCCTTTCCCAGATTCCCATCCAAACCATGGCCTATGACGTCATGACCTAAGCACCCACCGCAGGATGAGTTCAGCCCTCTGACTGCTGACCCGGGCGTCAAGATTCACCGTGGCCACGCCCCACACCCACAGGCCAGTTGCACACCATCCAAAGCACGTGGTGGGGCACCAAGTGGAGCCGAGACCAACCATATGGATCAACTCGACTAAACGGCATCAAGCTGGTATTTCTTAATTCGCTCGCCATACAGGGGGAAGGCGTTTGCAAATGTGGGATAGCGGAGTGTCTATCCCCATGGCTAGTCACTTTTAGGTTCGGGTGTATGTTTCCCCCAAGAATCGTATGGGGCCATTTTCCCTTCCCTCTATACCTTGGTCCCTAACAGCCAATAAATGACCATCACATATATCTCGATCGATCGTGCACGTGTGTGTGTGTGTGTTATAGTCAAACATATATGAACATGAAAGTTTTTAGCAAACAAAACAAAGACACAAAACAGAAAACATACAAATAATTCCCCCCCTACTCCCCTTAGAGCAATAACTGCTTTCTCACCCACTCACTTATAATTTCACCTCACATTTGCACCTCCTGGGTCCTCCTCCACATATATAAAAACTCTGAAAATAATAAGCTAAAATAGCAAGTTAAAATAATAACCACTACTTTTCCCAGAGCACTCTAATTATATGGGGCTCCAACTTTTATCTCCAGATTTATTCTTTGCACCGGTCAAGACAGTGCAACATGGCGCTACCCTCTAGCCCTCTAGCTCCTTTTGGGATAGGTTCCTGCATCTCCTCTTTATAGTCTCTTCACTTCTCTAATAAAAATAATAAATGGCCATATAAAAAGAAAAAAGCGGTTTACTTCAATTAACCACCCAATTCATTCACATTCAACCACTGCATGTTCCCTTCAATCACACTGCTTTATATTCCACAAAACCCCACTATTTGTCTATCCTTGCAATTTATTCTCACGTGCCTGTGTTTTTCCAAGAGCCTCCGTTTGCGGTTAATCCACAACGCCTGGGCCTCTCCCTGGGGCTGCACCCGGCTCCAACGAGCAGCAGGGTATTTGCAAATCCGGAACCCACAAGAACAGTTCTCTTCTGCGTACATGTTTTTGGGGACTGGTCGTATGTAAGTCGGCATGGCCTTCCCGGAGATGCCCAGGTTCTCGCCGCAGTGGCGGGCTAAGGAAATCACGATGAGGTAAAAAAAATGAAGGCACACTCCCACACGTGTCTTAATAATAATATAACATAACCCATCAGGGAGTGAGACCAAGAAATAGTTTTGCAAGGATAATATAAAATGCCAGCAAAGAACTGCTGCCCGAGAGCTCTCTGCCAAAATTTACACGGGCAGCACATTAAAAAGGGTAAATGCATCACTGATGACAATTTCAACTAAGACAGATATTGCATTGCTGGTTGGTGGGGGACCTATGGAATGGCCAACTCTATATGGGATGCCAGGCCCCAATTGGCTGTTGTGTCCCAATGTATATTGATGCACGTGGGTCAGCTGGGCTCATCTCCGCAGTGAAGGTCAGGTCGGCGGGTGTTACATTTCTAACTAATCTAAGCTAAACAGGAACTGACAAATGAATTATGGCAGATACCTGAACATCACATACTGTAACGCTCACCTGGTATCCACGGGGACGTCACTCAGCCTGTTCTGACCTCTTACGACCTCAAACCCTTCCCTGGAGTCTGCTCAACTGGAGACTGGGCCTGAAACACAGGATTGGTAGAGTTTAACTCCCTATTGTCTCTGCGCACTTGAACCCCTTCTTCCCCGGGGTCCAACCCTTCCCTTTGATCCAAAGCTCACCTTGTTTTCTTGGAAAGTGTGCTCTCTATCCTGCTTTCAGCGCAGGGGCTCGTTGATTGATATGGGCTCGTTGCTGCTTAGTTACTTCATTGGCAAGAGTCCAACGGGTAAGTATAATGAGTCTTTTGAACAGTTCTCCAACTTCGTTCCTTTCCTTCCTTAGATGATGGCGGGCGTCCGGGGATGGCGACGTGCTGCTGAGATGAGTAGCGCTGAAGGTGGGTGAGAGTGTGATGCATGAGTAAGCGCGGTATGCAGCACCTCTAGAGGTTTCCACGCTAACCTGGAGTGTCTTTTCCCTCTTGCAGATGGATGAGAAGTTCCAGAGACAGAGTTCCCCCAGAGCAGCAGGGATTCAGATAAGCGTTTGAAGCTTGTACAGTCTTTAAAAATAAGCGAAGATGTGCTGAATGCTTACTAATGCCTTTTTTCCGTTCTTTTCCCTTAGGAAGCGGCGTGCCGGGATGGGAATGACACCGCCGAAGATGCCCGTAGAACAAAAGAATCGATGAATGATGGGCAGAAGTGCCACAAGGTAAGGCTGTTCCTAACAGTGTTCTTGTTCTTGCAGGAGCTGAGCGCAGAAGAAAGATGCAGGCCTACTGGAGACCGATCTGAACACGGCGAGTGTCACGTTGCAGAAAACACAAAGCATGTTTCTCAGCATGGGCATGGCTTAAATAGTCTCTGGGTATCCAGGTGTCTCTGGGCTGAACCACACCCAAAAGACTAGACTGTACATGCAGTTCTGGGAACCGAAATATGTGGGGGCATCCATCTTGTCCCCATCAAAGCACTACAAGTCCAATCCCCAATGTTATCCTATGGGAGTGAGGAAGTCTGGTGCCAAAAGCGCCAAGTCTGACTCCAAGTGGGTCTTTGGAGGGATGGAGAGGCCCTTGAGGGCCATGTAGGTGATCGTGGTCTGGCTCCAGCCGGACATCTTGGAGGGCTGGGGACATGAGCGGCAGGAATCATGACACATACAAGGGGGTGTTTTGAACAAAGGGGATAATATATTGACATGCTGACCTCCACATTCAGGGCTTCAGTGATACTGCAGTCCTCGCACTCGAGTCTCTCTCCTGGGAGGCTTGATCTACCGCCTACCTTCTCTGGTGCCTCAGACATGTGTTACTTTTGAGAGAATATATTGCTGCTTGGGATTAGGTCTATGGTGGGTATTCTGGAATGGCCAAGGCAAGGGCGTTAGAGGTTTATCAACATGACAGGAATTAGTGGGTCGGAACCAGTGGGTTCTGGCCTGGAGGGGTGGAAGGTGAATGGCATAGGCAGTTTAGTGGAGATGGATGGGCACTTGTGCCAAGGCCTGTCTTAGTCCCACATACTCTGCAGAATGCATTCTTTGAAACACAACACTAAGTAATTATTAGTAATTATAGCTGGACCGATAGCACAGCGAGTAGAGCACTCGCTTTGATATCTGTACAGAGCCTGCTGATGCAGGTTCGAATCCTGGCAGGGCCAAACTCAGCCTTTCATCCTTCCGAGGTTGATAAATGAGGACTGCACACCGTGGGTAATTGGAAGCAGCGCTCAGATACCCGAGGGTTCGTAGCGCTATATAAATACTAAATTACTATTAATAATTACAACATTGAAAGAACAGTGAACGGATGTATTTCTGTGGGAACAAGGCTCATGCGCAGCTGGTCTGGTGTGTGGATGACTTGGTCCCTCTCTGAGAGAGGCTGGGGGTGCGAATGCCGTAGCCTCACAGAGTTGTGGATTTCGAGCATAGTAAAAAGATGGCGTTTAGGCCTTGTACAAAATGGAGTCCTAATGCTGAGGCATGGGTGCCATTATTAGCCTACTTCAGTATTTTATAGAGCTCTGAACCTTACTGTGGTAGAGGGGGCGTCTCTCCTCATGGCTGAGGTGACATTTATTCTCTTCGGCGGTGGCTAGGGGTGTGTGATAGGACCATCTCCTTCCAAACACTACCCCCAATCCAGCACACTCCGTTCTCCACTCACCTCGGGCATGCTTGTGGACATTCCTCAACACTTGCAAGGATACATATGTTCCTCCCTATCTTTCCCCATGCTGTTTCCCACCACCACACGAGTGTAGGATTCGTCTGATAAAGACAGGGACGTGGAGGTACTGTAATGTTCTAAATAAAATAAGAATACCATTTCTTTTGGTTCAATTTATGAGAAAATTGCCGGCAGGTGGCTTGCTGGAGAGCAGGGAGCTCTTGGCACTGTCCACTCACGTTTCAAGGCATTCAGCTATACCGGGGATGGGTGCCTGTTATATTAGGCACTCAGACTCCCTTTCATGAAACCAAAAGCCCCATGTTCCAGGCAACACGGGAGGCAAGCACCTCATTAGGCTAGAGAAATAGAAACATCCCCCCCCCCAAGACCCAATTTGCAGCTGGGAGAGTTAAACCTGTCTGCTTATTCGAAGAGCAAACACAATAACAACCCAAACAGTGGGTGTTAGGAAAACCCCTACAAATACAAAGCATCTTTTGCACCCACAGGTACAAAAAGATACCACTAATGAACCCCCCAGACGGGCGCTATACAAGACCACTTGCATTACATTGAATAATACATAAACAAAATCAAAACATCCTCCTTTGTTAGTACTTGTTTGTAACATGACTTAAGTGCAAGTAACATATGCAAAGGCACTACTTTAATTCAATTTACAGGCATAATTAAAGCATAAACTCTCAGAAGACTGCTGAAAAATAACACTGGCAGGTCCTATACATCACATACTTTGATGCTACTTCATGATATGCTTTTCATGGATGAGCTCTTCACCCATATACTCCCATTTAGACTGATTTGTAAGTAAGCAATGTTTTTCATAAAATAGGTTTCACAATATTATTTCAGGATATTGTTACCTTGTCATTCTCGCTGATATATTGCCATTTATACAGAACCTACCAGAGGGTCCATCCGTTGGGTGGACGTGCGTTGCAACACAAATATGACTCAGTGTGCATGTTGATTTCGTGTTGTGTTTACGTATTACCACCATCTCGTTTGTATACCATTTAAAACATTTGCACTGCAATAACCCGATGGTACAGACAAGAGGACATGCACTTAATAGGTCTTTGACATATCCAAGAACTGTGCAGGTAATTTGCATTTGAATGCACGTTATTCAGTGTGCATGTGTTCTGCAAGCAAGGTATAGCAAAACCCTCAACTGTATACAGTTGCCCTAGGGGTTGAAAGACCAATATCCATGCCCCTTCTGGGCTGAAACCCATAGAATACAGCAGAGTCCCAGGAATAATTTGGTCCATCTTTCACAGTCAGCGACATAGACGTCATCTCTGTGCCTGAACACAAAGCGCTGCATGATTTTTTTCTAAAGTTTTAAACTAGTCATCTCTGCTAATTGAATAGTCACTGAATTCTTATTACCATTTGCATGCAATGTAATGCCTTTTTATTTTCATGCTTGGACAGACGATGGTCTTCCGAAGGACCTTCATCCAAAGAACATACCATTTGGCACATCATTTACTTCATTCATTGCCCAAATTATTATTTAGAGCCATTCACATGCAAGTCAAGCTCGTTAGAATGAATATTGATCCAACGTCATCATCAAGAAGACTAGGTCTACTGCTCTTAGGCATATTTCAGAGTGAGGACATCAAATCCCAGAAGTGCCATCAATGGCAGATGGGGAGCAGGTTCAAGTGGATCTAGGTCACCTGGCCTAAGCACCGCCCACCTGGTGCCTTCCTGCCTGCCACTCTTTTTCACCACTTAGCAAGCCCCGCCCACCTGGTGCCTTCCTGCCTGCCGCTCTTTTTCCCTACTTAAGGAGCCCTACAGCCTCTTTTCCTTTGCAAATGGGGAGCAGGTGCAAGTGGATCTAGGTCACCTGGCCTAAGCATCATCCACCTTCTTAGCCCTGCCTCTTCCTTCTCTTAACTTTTAGATCAAGGGCGTCCAAAGCAAAGGGCAGATGAAGAAAAGGGCAATTCCTGTTTGGACCTGTTCGGACCAGGAGGTCCTAGGGCTCGACCCCCTGCTCGGACAGCAGGTAAGCATGCACCAACTTGTCTTACTCCCTCTGTCCTCACAGGCCATCCCCACCCCCTCTGGTCCCCCCCTGATGTTCCCTTGTGCCCCCCAAAAATTCTCACACACAGGTGTTGCCTGTTTTGCCCAATTCTTCTACCCTGCAATCTCCTAACCCCCCTCAAGCCTACTTCTGCAAGAGTCTGTCCTGATAAATTCTGGTTTCACCATCACCGTCTTGTGGCCAATGCTGAATTTGACTTTATGGACTTCATTCATTCACAGTGCATCACCCTTTCTCAACTCTCATGCTGGACTTCCTTTGCATCTTGTACTGGTGGCCCTGAATCATGATGTTCCCATCTTCATCTTGTATCCTTGCTTGCAACACTATGTGTTACTACTGACTTCTGCAATTGTATTCACTCTCCCCTCTTGCTTCTCCACTCTTTTGACTGCTAACTCTCTGTTCTCTCCTCCCTTCCCTTCTCCCTTTTCCTATCTCCCCCCTTACTGTCTTCTGTGCACTTACTCTATTAGAATTGTCCCTGGACCTAGTATGATAGCAAACTCGTCTGTCTCCTCCCCCCGCCCCTTACTGGTTTTTCCTCCCGACACCCCTCCAGCACCATCTGAAATGTCCTCAGGCCTAGTATGATAGTCGCTTGTTTTGTTCCTCCCCTATCTTTCTGCACCCCTCTCCCTCACCTCTTGTTTTTCTCCAGCTCTACCAGAAATGTCGTCAGGCCTGGTACGGTAGTTGCCAGTCTGTTTACATTTCCTTCCCACTCTCCCCCTCCCTTATCTATGTCTTAGCTCTTGCACCATCTGAAATGTTGTCAGGCCGAGTAGGATCGTTAATTCCACATCCTTACTATTCATGGCCTGTAAGAATGTCATTGTATTTTCCCTCGTTCCCTCCCTTGCCTTGAAGCGCTTTGAAACACATTGTGTAGAGGTGCTATATAAATAAACTATCACATCATCATATCATATATCAAATCCTGCAGGTTTACCTATGAACCCAGAACACAGATTGGCTATTAAATCAGTGTGGGGCTTACTAGATTCCTACACAACTCTAATCTGTTCTTGGAATAAACAAAGTTTGCAATTTAAGTTGTCTTTTGTGAGTTTATCATCTTTACCTTAATAAATCTCCTTGGTATTGCTCCACAATACGACCTATATGTGCAACAATAGGATTTTCAATGTATTCCAAATATGCATTGTCGCTGTAATTTGTTTCAACTGGAAGAACACGACTTACCTTTTTTGTAATGTTCTGATGGATGTTACTCAAACTTATTCCTCATTTATGATATCCTATTCACACTACACAACTTCATACGGTATTCGTCTCACCTTAAAGCGCCTAGGGGGGCGGGGGGTAAACTCATTTCCATCCCAACACTGCCACAGTGAAGGAAAACATATTTCTTAATGCCTCCCAAGCTACGCTCTCCTGCAGACTCAATCCTTGGTCAGCACTGGGTCTCAGCCCTCAGGATCACTTGTCACTGGGACCCAACAGGCACACGAAATGGCGCTGCTATTTGCTTCTTCACAAAAATGGTTAGCCACTCCCCTCAGACATAGCTGGTTAGCGCCGGACTGTAAAGGACATCTGTTAAAGCATCTACATAATTTCAAACCCAGTTTTTGTTGACCCCCGCATGAACAAACAAATGTGGAAATATATTAAACAATTACACGTTATAACACCTACACTGAGAAGAAAAGTGTAATATTGATGCTGTGGAAAGCACCTTCATAGAAAACCGGTGACATTTCCTGTGAAGCAGAGGGCATGGTTAAACTGTGGAAACGTTCTAAAGCACCCCATTGTATTTCAAGTTCCTGTATAGCCCAAGTCTGGAAAATATTTGTATAGATGCAGAGTAAATGAGGAGTAGTCTTCAGTGAATAGTCAAAGCAGAGGCCAATGTTGCAGATAGATGGGAGATGAGCAAGAAAGCAGGAGTAAGTGGATTAGCTTAGCCACCAGGAATGGGTTGGGGGCAGGGTGGCAAGTGGCTAAACAGAGGGACAGCCTACAGTGGAAAGTCTATTGTACTGCAAAACAGACAATTATTTTCTTAGTACCAGTCCACTGTAAAGTCTACAAATGTAAGTCTTTAGTAATTGGTGTTTTATTTTGAGCGTACTGCCAGACTTTTCCAGCTTCCAAGAGCCAGACGCGGTATCAAACCCATGTTGCATGTTTCACCTTACCAAAAATGATCAACTTTAACTTTTAAGAGGGTGTGGAAATCAACCCCCCCCCCCCCCCCCCAACGCTTTACCTTTCATCATACCCTACAAAGCGGAGTCTACTTTCTAGACAAAACAAGCCAAACAAAAAGTCAATTTATTTGTTCAGTTTGTTTCCTAGTACTCTATAATGATATATTTTTTAATATGTTTAACCGTCAGTTTTAAATTCCTACTGATTATGACATTATAAATTATTTGCTTTTATTCAAAGAAATGTATTTGAAACCTTCCGTAAATTGCATATTCTTCCTCACAAAAACATTTCTATTTCTTTCAAACAAATCATCACCCACCAACAAATGAACATATCAATTTTGGGAGGGAAGGAAGCTCTGTGTATTCCAATCCAAAAACCTCAGAGACAAGCAAGCAAACTGGCAGGAATGCAGATATATTTTTTGAAGTCAGAGTCCCTTATTCCCTTTGTGAAGCTGTAAGTAAAGTATTTTTGGGACGTACAAATTGGGACAAAGAAAATATTTGAAGTCGAAAACTGGTTCCTTTTTGTAATCTAGACTTCCTTACAAGTAGAAAGGAGCATTTTTCCCTAAAGGTTCATCTTAAGATATGGCGGCCATTAGACCAAACTCATCTGTGGAGCTATGTGGCTAAAAGCAGAGGGCAGCATCCTGTCTCATTGTCTTCCAAGATTGGGAAAAGGTTTACTTTCTATTTTTATGTTCAGAATATTAGGTTGACTTTGTAGAAGTGGCTTGTACGCCATGTATTTGTAGGGGTGCCTATGGGCATTTTTCTATGGCATTTTGTTCCGTTAGTGAGGCAGGTGATCAAAATGTTAATGACACGCCGTGCATGTTGGTGCTTATTGTATGATCTTGGAAGAATTAACCCATCTGCAATCCAGGGTAAATGGACCTGTGATGTTCCAACCTGACACGAAAGCCAATGCAATCGCAAATACCATGCAGGGAAAATGTGGATATTTTTAGTAGTCATTATAGGATGCAAAGTTAAAACAAGTTTCAAAAACCTACAATTAAAAGTGGAAGACAACACTAAGTGGTTGGTTTCCATATTTTATTAAAATAGCATATTCAAACACAAGTAAACAATACAATAAACTTTCTTTTCCATAGAACACACAACACAGTAGTGATTTCAAATATCCCACCCCATGATTACCAATGAAAACAATGGTGACATCCCAAAACGCAGTCACTTTTAGACCTTTTAACACTCCTGATTCAAAGAACAACGTCAAGCTCGCCAACTTAAGTCCTTTCACTCCTTAATAACTAGATACACTAGGAAATGAATGCCAGTGTCTCACTATCCTGACAGTGCTGCAATGGCAGCTTCCCTGCAGTATGCATAGAATAACGTCTTATTTTAGTACCCATTTTTGTTTCATAAATAAACTGGTATTTTTTCCATTCCATGTATCTATCATCTTTAGCTTCAAAAAGAAACCAGTAAATAAAACTGTCCACAGACAGTCACAACAAAATGACATCACGGCAAGATAAAAAAAAAAAATGAACACCTGAAGAGACTTGGGAAGATGATGCTAACCTAGTGTACATAAAAAGACAAGGTTTAAAAAGTGCAAGGCAAGGTTTGCAGTTTTGTTTTTTAGGCACATTCATTTCTTTAATGCAAGCTTCAGGATGAAATTCCAGTTTCTTCTTCATGACACCTGATAGAAGTCTTTTGTTTAAGAGGGGGGAAAAAAAAGGAAAAATTACATCCTGGAAAACGTCACACAGGCGCCCTGTCCTGTGATATGGATTGTTCAGTTTTGTCTTGTTCTACCTTTTTTTATTCTTGCTGGTTTCGGTTTTGGGATGTATTGATTGTTTGCCTGAAATTCGAGTTCTTTCCCAAAATAATGGATTGTTTTATTCAGGCCTTCTTCTAATGGGACCTGGAAAAAAGAAGAGGAAAAATGATTTACATATTAGGGTAACACGTCTAAGAAATCTACAGAATGCTTAGATATCACACTGTATATTAGCGTTTCTAAACTAAATTGACAGTCTTCCTTCAAACCATGCTTTCCAACCTACATGAAACTTTAAATATATTTATTTTCACTGAAAAAAGTAAAGTTGACCAGATTTATCGCAACAAAACCC
The DNA here is from genome assembly GCF_040938575.1 of Ambystoma mexicanum. Classification (NCBI taxonomy): domain Eukaryota; kingdom Metazoa; phylum Chordata; class Amphibia; order Caudata; family Ambystomatidae; genus Ambystoma; species Ambystoma mexicanum. Next base: position 775,437,813 of record NC_090939.1, on the reverse strand, counting down.
TTGAAATTTAGCAGATGTGGGAAGTCATGACCGGCTTAACTCTGAGTTTTCCCGTTGATGTCCCCCATAATGCTATGCCTCCGATAATGCCATTTTGTATGTCATTGTGACTCCTTTTGCTTATAGTATGTATGTGCTCATGTGCTTTGCAACGTGAACGCGCCAAGTTAAGCAGTTTTACCACATAGGCTGAATTTCAAGGTTTTTGTAGCGAGCAATCTGGTCAACTTAACTAAACTTTACATTTTTCAGTGAATTTCAAGGGTTTTGTTATACCATAGATACTTTGTGTGCCATTGGCCACGGCCTTCAGCCATGTCCACTGTGTATGTTCCCTCAATAGGTTTCTTTTACACCTACTAGGTGGCTGTGGCCACTTTCCATGTCTTTCGAGCACTCTATCCAGGGCCTTTGGCCCTGGCGAATGTGCACAGCCTTTGGCCATGCCCACTTTATTTTAAAACACTACCGGACCACTAGCCATGGCCTTCGGTCGTGGCCACTGCACATGTTCCTCTGCTTTTGGGCCCACTTGCCAGGGCCGGTGATGACTTTCATTCCCGATCTTGTTTTCTTTTGTAGCCACAGTTATCCCATTGAATAGATACGGCTACGAGAAAACGTTTGTGCTCTTAACTTGGTCCCTAGTTCCTCTCAAACTCCCCAATTTCTAGGCAATTGCTAGGCAATTCTCATCTGAATAAGAGTACCATCAGCAACCCCACACACATGTTTCATCCTTGTTGGGTCTTCTCAGTGAGGTGAAGCGGAGTCTCTCACAATCACAATGAGCAAGGGGGTCAACGTCTTGTTTACCCTGGTTTACTTATGGTGAAATCCCCAGTTTTACAAAGCAAAGAAATTCTATAAAACAGTTGTTTGATCCACGTTCATGTTTGTTCTCAATAGAGGGGCTCCCACAAAAGGTACGAGGTAATACCAATGCACATAGGCTTAAAAATTCAAATTACTATTGTTCTTGCGGAACACATGTCCAATGTACAAAAGCACTAACAAAAATAGATATATGGGCCCTGCCTCACTCAATGATCACATTGTTTTCCATTATATTCACTTGTCATCTTCTTTTCACCCCCAACAAAATGATGTGAAATCAATAGAAACCTTCAACCCAAGTTTGTTACAACCCGCCTCCGAACCAATAAAGAGTGCCACCCCGTTACTGATCGAAAAAGGCTATTTTTTTTATCAAAAGCTGTCAAGCGCATTTGGATGTTACACTCTGACATATTCGGGATCCACTATTAACTCTGGCATGCTTTAGATATAAAATACTTTTCTTGGATTGCTGGAATGTGCGCTTCACTGATTTGCTCAATCAGACCCTTCTGTTTTTAGAATGATTGCATGATTTTGTCCACATACAACACTTCTATCTTGTACAAAATCACTCAAATGAGCAACACTGCTACCACATAAGGAAGACAATTCACACAGAACCATACTCCACGCCCCCCAATTTACAAAATGTTTCAGCACACCTGGTATCCATTACTCTGTGTATAGCATCAATGGGCCTCATTACAATCTGCCAGGGCCAAACCGCGGTAAATCCGTGATGGCGCTAAAAACGTTTCCGTGTCCGCAAGGTTGCGGAAAGACCGTCCGATTACATGTTGTCAGTCACGCGCACCACACGGACGCGGAAACTTTGTTACCGCCATCACGGAAAAAGTCACGTAAATGGACATGGTGCTGCCACAAGTAGTGCAAAACCCGTGTCCGCCTCCGTCGCCACGGACACGGAAATACCATGATCGCCAAAACAGGAAACAGAGGCGGCCATCATATAAAAGCACAATCCGTTGCCATCCAGAGTCAGCACAAGCACAATCCATACTGTGAGAAGGCAAAAAGAACCACCAGCATGTCTGCCAGGATTCCAGCTCAGAGGCAGCGCAAACAGCGCTTCAGTGAGGGGGAGCTAACTGTCCTGGTGGAGCACATTGTGGAGAATGCAGAGATGCTGTTCAGCGCCGATCAACGGCGTGCCACACAGCAGCGGAGGAAGGAAGTGTGGGCGGAAGCAGCACGCAAGTGCACCGCTGTGGGCGTGACATTGCGGAACGTCAAGGACTGCCACAAGCGGTGGGGCAACCTCAAGCTGAGGGTACGCAACCCGATATCCACACACCGCCAACGCAGCAGTGGTACAGGCGGAGGACCCCCTTCCCCACTGAGGCTGCAAGCATGGGAGGAGCGTTGCAGCAGTGTCCTCCACCTTGAGGGCATCCATGGTATCGGGGAGGCTGAGGCAGGAGTGAGCCCACCTGCAGATGCTGGTAAGTGGTGAAACCTAAATGCCATATGAGAATATGTATGGCAGTACTGGCCCATAGGACCCATCAACAACCCGCCCCCCCAGCAGTGCATGACTGGCCCATAGGACCCATTAACAACCCCCCCACCCCCCAGCAGTGCATGACTGGCCCATAGGACACATGATCCGTAGGGCAACCGACATCAGAAAAATGCATACCCCCAGCAATCAGATGCATGTAACTAACACTATTCAATGTCCAACCTGTATGACGCATGTGATGCACCCATCAGCCACCACCACAACACTAATTGCATGTCCTTTGTGTCCCCACAGCCGTATCAAGTGACAGTGATACTGCACAACAGGCCAGGCAATCTGCACTGGCAAGTGCCCAAGCCACCGCCACAACACAAGAGGATGCTGCCGGCAGTTCGGCATCTCTGCCCACATTACCAACTGCAACAGATTTGCTGCCCACCACTACCGACATCCCCACCGTCTCCACACTGCCTGAGGCAAGACAGGTGCCACGGGAACCCATCATGGCCACCCAACCCAACACAGAAGGCTGCAGCACTGCGGAGGGGGCGGCCTGTAGTGATAACAGTGCCCCGCAAGAGCACTCTGATACTGGGCCACAGGGGGAGATGCCCACATTTGAGGACATGGGTTCCTTCCATCAGCTGGAGTTCAGCCCCACCTCACTCAGGAGTCCCATGAGGTCACCCACCCCATCTATGGCCGAGCTGAATACCCGCATGCAGCGGATGGAGGAGCAGCAGGCTACCCTCACCCAGCTGGTGGAGAGGCAGCTTGAGGAATCTAGGCTGCAGAGGGAGAGCTATAGCACCTCAGTGCGTCGCCTGTCAAGGTCTATTGGACGCTTTGCAAGCACAATAGTCACCCTTGCATGCCATGTGCGGGAGGGAAATGACAACACCTCCAGGCTCATAGAAGCCATGTTGATTGGGCAACAGGCAAATCTGGCACGGATGCCATCAATACCAGATTCAGTGCCATCAAACACCACCACCCCATCCAGCTCCACTACTGCCAGTCCAAGGAGGCGCTCGAGTAGTCTAACGGGGCCCTCGGGCAAGGTTGCACAGGCACAGAAGCGCACACGGAAGTGATGGCATGTGTGTGGGGCAGTGCAGGACACATGTGGACTTGAAGGGTGTGAGAGGGGTGGGTACGTTTGGGTGGTGGGGGAGGTAGTTTTGGGGGTTTGAACAATGGGGCCTGGGTGGGGGTGGGTACGTTTGGGTGGTGGGTGGGCTCGGGTGTACAGCTTCCCTAACCAATGCACCTCCTTCCCTGTTGTGTTTACATCAATACATCACCATTTGAAATCAAGACATACATGTGTGGACATTGATCATTTAATTGGCAGTGCAACTAATCATTTATTGTCGTCACCATGTCCGTGCATTGCTGTGAATGTGCTGTGCCTCAAAAGTAAATGTGAATCAGGCCATTCCGTGCTCTCTGGCCATCAAGTGGACCCCCAGGGGGAGGTGGTGCCATCCCATCCCCATCTCCATCCCCATCCCCATCTTCCTCATCTGCGTCTGGTGGCATTGGGATGTTCCTGCGCAGGCATATATTGTGCAGCATGGCACATACGAGCGTGATTTTACCCGTCTTCACTGGGCTGTACAGCAGTGATCCGCCAGATCTGCTCAGACAGCGGAAACGTGCCTTCAGCAGTCCGAATGTCCTCTCAATCATTCCACGTGTGCGGACATGTGCCCTATTGTATGCCTCTTCATGCCTGTTCCTTGGTCTCCGTACAGGTGTCATCATCCATGGCGTGAGTGCATATCCGGCATCACCTACATGGGATGTAGATGGGGGAACATATCAGTGTTTGTGGCATCATGTACTCATCTGATGCTGTGCAATCTTGTATCATTGTTCATTCATGCATATGTGCCATGCAGTGTTTGGAGGTGTATATTGGGCATCAGAATGTATGTCGGAAACTGGATATGGGCCAACACATTAACGTGTATGTCTACTGTGCCCTGCGGGTGACATTTGATTGTGAGCATGTCACAGTGCAGTGTTGTCCACACATGGCAGAGTGACTCCACTGTACTGAAGTAGTAGATGCACGACGTCTCATTTACAGGCATCTCGTGCATTTTGAGGGCAGTGTTTCATTTGAGGGTGGGTGTCTGCAGTGGCACAAGGTTCATGGGACAGTGACGGGATGGCCTGTGGCAGGGTGTGCACGGGCACATTGTGGTGACCCGTCATGTCTTCCTTTGTGATGTTTGGTATCCGCTGTGTATTTGGCAGATGGAAGGGGGGGTGATGCATGTGCGGTCACAGCGGCACACTCACAATGCTCATTGGCCTGGACACACACACCACTTCGACAGGGTTGGTGCATTGTCAGCTGTACTCACCCAATAGCCATATGCTTTGTCCGGCATAGCGTTCCATGTACCATGGCAACGTGGAATTCCGCAGTACTATTCAGTCATGGGTTGAGCCTGGGAAACATGCGCAGCAGTGTGTAATCAGTTGCATGGCATCACATACCATCTGTACATTCAACGAGTGAAACTGTTTCCTATTGCGGAACACCAGCTCAATTGCACGTGGTACTGTCAGCTCAACGTGGGTGCAGTCAACTGCGCCTATGCAATTTGGCATGCCTGCTATGGCATGGAAGGCCAACTTGGTGGCAATGACCTTGGGGAGGGTGCGGGGTAGGGCTATGTGTTCCGACACATGGCGCAACAGGGCATCCAGTACCTGTACCAGGATTTTTGAAAAACAGGGTTGTGATATGCCGTGCAGCTCACCAACCGTGTGTTGATAGGTGCCAGTGCCAAGGAAATGCAGTACTGCCACAATCTTCAGAAGGGGGGGGGGTGTCAATTTGGCTGCTGATGTCGTTCTCAATCATGGCGGTGATGTGCAGTATTGTTGCACGGTCCAGCCGGTATAGTGTGTGGATCTGTCCTGGGGTGAGGTTCCAGGATGAGGCCCTGATGCGTGGTATTGCTGGCTGCCTGCGGGGTTGGGCCGGCTGGACAATGGGGTTTGCCATAGGTGCAGGGTTGGCTGGATGCCGCCGGCGCCGCCGCCTCCTCCTCCTCCTCCTCCTCTGCGCCATTACTGCCATCATGTGCAGTGCTGCCTGTTGGTTGAGTAGGCCCAGTCCCAGTGCTACTAGAGCTGCTGCCTGCATGGTTCTGTGTTGTGTTGGGCTGGGTGTGGCCCTTTTGTAGGCTCCCAGTGGGCTGCTAGGACCAGCTGGGCTGATGTGGTGCACCTGTGCCCTGATTCAGTTCAGCAGGCAGTGTTTAACGTCATGTTCGCGCCATTTTTCTGGCAGTGTTTCCGTGTCCGCGCTAGTTGTGATGCTCACAGTGTTTCGTGTTGCCGGTAACGGAGGGGTTTCCGTGCAGACTGACTTAACGGAACACTTATTTCCGCAGTGGCGGATGGGGGTGGTGCTATTTCCGGGGCCGCGGGTCATGACTGGGCGGACGTGGAAACTGTGCCGGCATTGTTTTACCAGCAGTGTTAATTCCGGACCGGAGTACTTGTAATGAGGCCCAATGTCTTTTTCGGGCTTCTTCATTTCAAGGACAGGTTGCACAAACAGTGTGAAGAAAAATTTACACTAGATTCATTACATGCACCATAGTCCAAAAACAAGTAACAGTTGCCTCATTATCGAAAACAAGGGACCACAATGACATTTTTTTCAGTCATGTAGCCGTTACACCCTCTCCACACGAACCATGCATCAAATTAAGAAGTGCATCAACAATGAGTAACAAAACAGTGAGGATGGTCTATATATACATACATCCCCCAAGATTCCAACCAATGGGTTCTAGGGTAGCAGGATTCCCCAGAGGTCTGATCTTAGAGAAGACCACTTTCCAAATGTCCACGCCTCTGGGCCGGACAAATACATGTGACTCAGATTTCCCCTCTACCACAATTTCCCCAACTTAAGAAATGAAGGAAGACTGGTCAAGCTGAGCAGGTGCGCAATAATACTGTTGCAAAGTTAATATGCGTATTGTTTGTTTATTGTACATCTAGGGGAAATATGAGCAACTTAAGTAACTCAGGCCCCAGTTCTACCACAACTCCGACACACTAAACTGCCCTCCTGTTCCTTGAACTCATGCACAGCACTGCTGCTTTCGAGCTAGACATGTGCTATACAACATACACGTAGGTATGAGCAGAACACCATATTTAACTCCAAGAATCCGATGTACGTCCTCTATCCACTTGCTCAAATAATGACATTTCTTGGTAATAGCCAGCCCATGAAGCCATAACACCCCCATTTTCTGCAATACCATCCCTAAACAAGATTTCTAGAGGTATGGCTTGCTGGGCTCCCAACCCCCTCACTTCAGAATTAGAGATCTAATGCACATTTATGGATAAACGTCTTTTATTCTAGCCAAATTCAAACATTTGAGCAGTCCTTAAATGTCAATGGGCTTTAATGCTTAAACAACTGAGATAGTGTTGGAAGACCAACCACTCACACATTTTAAAGTCCTCTTCTACATGCCCAGTAAGAAATCCAGATTGCTCAAACCCGTGGACAAAGGGTGCAGCACAAACATCCACACCCCAACCAACAGCCCTTGCCCAATAATATAAGGTGGCATCAGCGGAGGAGTGAAGGCCCCCCCCACCCCACAGGTGATGACCAAGCTGCTCAAAAAAGGAAGAAGTGATAAAGAAATTGCCGTGGGCAGTTGCTCAATGGCCAGCCATCTTGCATCAAACGTGTGAGCTGTGAGATCAGTATATATACTTTCTAAACTGGTAGCCCAGAATCTCCCATCTCCCATCTGGACTGCCTTCAGCAGGACCTTCCCAGGCACCCTTTGTCTTTTCTTAATCCAGATTAATGTGAGCAATATCTGCGGTAGTACATGTATAGAGGTCCCCAGAATCCGATCAGGAATCACCAAGAGCAGACACCGGAGTATGGGTAGCCAATTTACATAGTTATAGCTGCTATTTGCCCCATCCACAAATCTCTTATTTTACCTCTCCAAGTAATTTATGAAATCTCTAAAAAGTGGATGAAAATGAGCACTAAACAAATTAAAGGGCAGGGGGTCATTTTAACCCTGAAATAATCAAATGCTTTGGCAGCCCAACCAAATGGATAATTTAGTTTCAAGTGTGCCATCTCTGGTGGGAGCTTTGAGATGTTTAATCCGACAGATTTAGTGCAATTAACTGAGAAGCAAGAGTCCAGCTCCTGCCGTTCGCACATCAGGGCAGACAGTGTAGAACTTCTGCATAGAGGGCCGCTTTATGGGCATCCAACCCTCTGAATGTCACCCCTCCCACGGATCCTTAGAGCAAAGTGCTCCATGGTTAGAGAAAACTCCACAAGCTCAGCAGGGTTGCTGCCTCCCTATTGTAACAGTTGTAGGGTTAGTGAAAGTTTAGTTAAGATGGATTCTGATAGTTAGGCATGGAAAGTGATCTAAAAGCGAATAAGACCAAAACCGCCATGGCGATTATGAATATAGGGCTAAACACCACCACCAAAGGCCTTGTTGGTATATAAGACCAATATCCTGAGAGGATGTTCATATTTCTCCCACATCTCTAAGGTTGAACACGCTCTGCCTGAAAAGGCTAGAAACTGCAGTCATGTTAGTGAATACCTTGGGTGTGAAGCTCAGAGCAAATGGAAGCACTTCAAAGCGGAAGAACTAGTCTTATGCAGCAAATCTCAGAAGCCTATGATACATATCCCTATGAGATTTGCATGTTCACATGTGAACATCCTAAAGGTACAGCGTACACAATTGCACCGCCACCCAAAGGGACAAAACGGTTCTATTTTGAAGAGCAAGCATCTTGAACCTTTCTCCCCGCTTGTTAAATTGTGACCGGTCCAATATCTTCCTCCACATCCTTTCAACTTGGCTTTATTTTGAATTGCAAATAAGCAAGACTAAACACCCATTTATATGGAGCATTTTGGAAATCTCCTTTGCCAAATTTTATGAAAAATGTAGGGAAGAGGGGAGGACCATGGTTGCTAGGGGAAGCTTCGAGCCTCCCTGGACCACTGAGATGGCCCAGGGTTCTTTTGAAAAGTGTGCTCAATCAAGGAAGAAAACGAAACTCCTGCTTCCAAATGCAGTGTCAGGCTGCTGGACCAGTGGAATTGACAAGTCTTCAGATTGTCGGCAGACACAGTAGGTTTGTTAAGGTAAGACAATCTTGGGCTCTTCCTTAAAGAATCCCCAGGACTGGAATCCCTAGAGTCACTACTTCGACCTGGCCTGGAATCCTCTGAAAACCTTCAATGTTTGGTGCAGTTGAATGGATTGGTGGACATGTGCATGGCAGTCAGAGCAAACTGTATTCAGCATTAACAATTTAATTTGGTTCAATTACATATAGAATGCCATATGCTCCAAACCACCAGGTATGTTGTCTGTCAAAGGTGTAGAGGGCCATTATAGAACAAGACTACTTCAAGCATACAGGGCCTTAGCCTCCTTATCCGCTGGGGTTAGATGGCTGGCCTGATGCATAAGATGTGGCTAGCACACTGATCTGGGTTGCCCAATGTCTCAGGTGATAGGGGTGCAAAGACCCTCTAAGTGGAGTACGTGCACAGCAATTGGGATGGGAGACTTGCCCAAAAAAAGAAGATGCTTTCTACGGATCTCTTGCCTTAGTTGTCCCCACCTTACGATGCACCTTTACATCTGGTATTGGTATTGTAAGGACTCATGGTGGCATCGGTAAAGACAGACAAGTGATCACAGTTCAAGGGTGTTTATTAAACTGCAAGTGCAGGGTGGAAAAACGCCTAAGCTAAACCTAAATATAAGATGGGAGCAAGGGTTGCCCATCAAATGAAAAATAAGTCAGTTGTGTAAAAATAAATAAGGCCTATAATAAAAAAAGAAACAATTACTATTGCCAATTCTTACAAGTAAATACAGAAGTGTGGGATAGGGTTTCAATAAATAAGAAAGTGTTCACAAATAATAAGCTAGGATGCGATTGCCTCCAGGTCTCCCTTCCCCATGTTTTTAGCACAGGACAAGGTGGGACTTTGGAGCACAGCACACGCTCGACCCTTCCCAGCACGAGCTTACAGTTATGTATTGGCTAGCAGGTTCTTCGATTGTTAAGTCTCTTTATAATGAAAAGTCTCTTGCCGTCGAGGCCCGATACTCAAAAGATTCTGTTCCACAAACACTTTGGGTGATGGCTGCACCCTTGGTTCCACCTCTTCTGGGTGTTGACCCCTCAGACATATTTAACAAATTAACAAGTCAGTTCCTTTCTCAGTGAACTTTTGGTGATAACTTTCCACCCCTGGGTCTCCCTCGACCGGACACTTCCCTTCCCCTTGTCTTGCAATGCTCACGCTTTCACAAATCTTGTAGGACTACTTTGACCTCTTCTCGCCTTTTCCCAAGAGCTTCTGGTTACAGTAGTCTTTTTAACATTGGGCAATCACCAAGAGTAATCCTGCTTCAGCACCCACGTGGTGCTGGCATCCTCTGTTTCTGGTTTTCCCCCGCTCTAGCTTTAGAAAGTTCAATTTAGCCGTTGGCTACCTTTTGTTTAACACAGTTCGGTTTCTTATCGACACTCCCCTCGACTCACCGGCTGTGATGAAATGCTTTGCTTGCTTCTTATAGACAAGGTTGGTACCACAGAGACAAGCATCTCTCCCGGCTTGGCAAAACGCAGACGAGGGTCTTGTGTACCATTGACATCTCGTGCAGGACCTCTTGGCTAATGTTTGCAGACTTATCATTCCCTCTGTGGAGGTTTCACAGGCCTTGCGCCGTCTTCCTCCACCTCTTGAACTGCTGTGCTGACTTGGCTCTTACTTCATGCTGTCTGCCTTGCTCCTTGTGTGCTCAAACTTTTATCCCTGTGAGGAAAGGAAAGGGCCATCCGGTGTGTGCGATTCTGGTTAATTGCCTGACCCTTGGGTTGTGACATGTCAGAGAAACAGTTTACACATTAGTCCAGTTTTTACCAGAGTGTAAAAAAGTGTTTGTATTCGACAAAGAGGGGGTTAGAGTTTGAGTGTCCGACGGTGAAGGATGGGGAAAGAGTGTCCTAAGAAAGAAGGCGGTTAGGCAATTCGGAAAGGTAGGATTTGTAGGGGTAATGAAACAACCAGGATTGACAAGTGTTCTTATAGCAAATTAAACAGGGGGAATTGTGGAAATGGTAGCGTTTGGTCAAACAGGACCGGAAGTTTGGAAAATGATAATTAAAGGGACGAGGAGAAGAGTAACTGGGAGTATTCAGATCGGAACCAAGAAATCATGGATTCTGGGAGTTTGTTATTAGCAAGTTTACCAGATGCAAATGGGTTGTTGACTTTACCTTGGGTAAGGGAGATTCAATGGGTGGAAGGGATGATGAGTGACAATAGCTTGTGAAAGCTTCAGGGACTTCATTCCCCTAACCATCATCTGCGTGATGGTACCACATCTCACCTGGGGTATTCCCCTCTTACACCACCTAGGAATCTAGTGAAAATGTCCACCATCTAAGCCATAACTGAAGAACAAGGCTAGAATGAGCATTGGAGCTGGCTGAACCACTCAAAAAACAGAAAATAAGCTGCGGCATGAGACAGTCAATAGGCATGTGCACATGGATGTCTGGAAAAAATGTTGCCCTGCTGCGCAGCTGCTAAGCTGAGCTCCAGCTCTTTGCAAGCAGAGAAAAGGACTTGCGGGTGAGGCAGGAGCATGAGTAAGGGAGATTTCGAGCAGGCAGCACATACGCTAAAGTACATGTGCTCCGCTGGTCAATTTCAAAATGCTGCTTTGCAACATACTCAAGTCCCTTCTCCTTTTCAGGGACAATTTGACAAGCATAGAGCGAAGGGTCATAGGAGTACATTCAGAAAATGTATTTTAAGATGTACCCCAAGAACCACCTACACTAACAAAAAAGAACGGCACTCGCAGTAAGAACGTGAAAACCATTAGAGGGAAAATATATCCCATTATTTTAGATGGTTAGTCAATGGGACAACGAAAGCATGCAATCCATTTTAGGGACGTGAATTCACTTAGTTTTTTTTTTTAGGGGGCAGGTATCAAGGGAATTACTGGTCGGGCCAAGGTTGGACTTTCCCAACTATTAGATATGTGGACGAGTGGAACGTTTTATTTTAAGACTTTTTAGAATTTCAAAACCCATTTAATTCAGTGGGGTGGCATACAATGTGGGTTTTATAGCTGCAGAGCAGCTCACCAGAAGCAATCAGAAAAGCAGCATTGAAATGCTAAAAAGGAAAAAAAGAAAAAGTGAGGAAGGCTCTGCTAACAAGTCAAAATAGGGGTACATAAGTGCCAGGTGGAATTGGTTTCCTCAGTCAATTCTCTGACAGATGGACGTCTTGGGCAAAATGCTCTCAGGTTGAAGGAGATTGTTGGGTACAAAGATTGGTTGCACACACTAAATGAGGTGTGGAGATTACGAAAATGCTCTGAATTGTAGAAGGGGCTACAAAAAGGCTACTGCAATATTGGTGGCACTTAGCATCTTACACGAGACACTAGGATCATAACAGAAGTAGGGACATATGTGTTGATTTTACTATAAAACTAGCTGTTTCCGGCCTAACAAACACCATTATAACATATCTTAAAGTTCAATATCGGTTGGTAATTTATAGGGTCACTTCTGTCCCCCTTCTTAAATATCAGAATTACCAATGATCGCTACCAGGAAGGGGGAGTAGGTCCCTGTGATTTATTAATGGTCATTGAAAAGGCTAAACATATCAGATGGAATAAGAGGTATAAGAACAGTATCTAAGTTCCATCAATCACACAGGCCTCTATGAGAAGTCTTTGTAGACGCGCAATTGTCAAACTTCTTCCATTGCAGAGTCCCTGTGATGGCATAAGATTCCGTAGTAGCATAATATCAGCACCTACTTTCAGTTTTAGCTTGTGAGGAGGCATTTGTCCTACAGTGTTTCACTCTTTAGAGACTGAAACATTGAGCTGGTAATTAACTGTTCATTAACACTGGAACCACTGTGTGAAGAGAAGTGTGGGTGGAAAGAAGTAACTTGAAATTATTCTGAATGTTTGCGATAGTGGAAGTTTAAGGTATCTGTGTAGACCAGTGCTCATTCCATGTGTTGAAATGATAGATGTTTGCCATTTGGATAGAAGAGGGTAACCTAACAATGATAAATTGTATCAGCAAAGTACAGAAACATACCTAAGCATTTTAGACATATTATAGGGTGGCAATAGTCACCCTATAGCTAAGGTGAGTCAGACTCCCATAGGAAACCCTCACATTTCTATTCTTAACTTTTGATTCGAGTAACAGATTTGACCGAAATTTCAGAAGTGATTAGGCACTTGAGGCCCCCCACCCACAGACTGCAAAATTTTGTAAAGATACGTTAAAAAATAAGAACGTTATTAGGAAGACTTTTTTCCCCCCAAAAGTGTGGCCTACTTGCCATTCATTTTCCCATAGAGAAACAAGGTCAATTGTTTGCAAAATCACACAGCACAAACCACTGAACGGATTCAGATCAGGTCTGAAACAACTTGGGCACAAAGCATTAACTTGCGATCCATTTGGGGTTATTCCGTGCAGTAGTTATTTAAATATTTGACAGAGAAGAGGGTGCCCCCCCCCCTTCTCAAAAATGGTTTGGTTTATCTCCCATGGGGCAATGCAGGATCATGGTTTTCAGAACTGAAAAGGCTGCCATCTTGTTTTTCTCTAGATGCAAGAGATATTCGAGGCTATGGAAAAATGAAACGCGTTTGTGTGTGTGTCAGAAACGGCGTACGTTGGGGGGTAAGGGAGAGGGGAGCTGAGGGGGCACTTGGTGAGGGCCTGAGGGGGCAGGAACGCCTTTTTTTCTTATCTGTTTTTCTGATATTCATAGCAATATTTGAAGCTATAAAGGACTATGGATAGCCAAGGGTATGTGTAGCTCGGTACCCGCGGTTACAGGTTTTTTTTTTAAAGATATTTTTACAGCTATAGTAATGGAGGTGAAAAGTCACTGGGCATGGCCAAATGACCAGTGACACGATTGCCATCAAGGTCTCCCATCCATACAGTAACCAGGACAGACCCTGCGTAGCTTCAAAGTGAGGAAAGGGAGCCAGCCTCATCAGGCCATGTTGCCTAATAAATGAGTGCACCTTACAAGATCATTTAAGAGAAGCATAGCCTAAGGGGGCTGGATCCTTCCTCGCTTTGAAACTAATCAGGGTCGGCCCTGGTTTCTGCATGGATGAGAGATAGTCCACAGTCCTGAATGATGCGTGTTTTCTTGGTTCTAAATATCTCTACTGTCAGTCCTTGAAAGTATTGCACTTGTAGACCATTTTTCTGCCATTTGCTGAATTGCATTCTGGTGTTTGTAGTCTCACAGTCAAGATGGGGCAAATAATGCCACAATAGTACACTTTTGTCTAACAGTTCTTTAAGGATTTATATAGTTGAGTGACACTTTGATATGTTTAGTTCTTAAGCAGATTATTGTTGAAAGCCAGACATGGGGGTGAGGAGGAGAAATGACAAAAGGGCAAGTAAGTCATGAGTATTTCCCCACGATGTGGCAAGAGAGTTTGCAATCCTGGACACTCATGCAGTTATTCTCCCCTTATTGTGTTTGCTTTTCAGGGCACAAGTAAAGAACACATGTGGGCAAAGAGCGCAACTTTCTTTCCAGAGGGCGGACGCAACACATGGGTTTTTTGAGGTTGGCAAGATTGCTCAAGTATTTGGCTACCAGGATTTTATTCATGTTGCCATGTTCCCAGTGCGGACGCTTACCCACAAGCACTTGCTTCGTATTTTACCAGGGAATGTTTCACAACAGATTGCTGGGTTTAAAAGGTGAGCACCTTTTATATTTAGCCAGCATATTTATTGGAATATTTCCTCTGAGGTTATGTTTCTGGTGTTCATTACTTGTCCAATGCTATTTTGTCTTGTGCACCCTCTTATAAGGGGACACTCAAATTAACTACATTTGTATATTTCATTTTAAGATATATGTTCACTTACTGTGTGTATATTCATGGGCGCAAGCTTTTGATTTTCGCTATGGGTGCAGAAAGTACCTGGGCATATGTTATTCTTGCATCAGGTCATTTTTTCCCTGTTTCCGTGCTGCTTAAATATGGTTAGTTGGGGTGATGCGATTTATCTCAACAGTCACCAAGAGACAGGCCATAAAACAAGGGGCTTGGAGCACGCTGCTTAACCAAAGTGCGTCGTCCATGGCAAATAATGTAATCTCACTGTGTATTGCCTAAATCATTGCGAGTTCTGAAAGCCTGCAATCTTTGGTACATAATACCACTGCCAAAACAGGGACAAATATGTTTGTGATTGATGAATGTCTGAGCAATGGGTTGCAAGTGGTTTAAAATATAGAGTAGCCATGCCCACCGCCCGAAGCATATGGCTAGTGGTCTACTAGCATTTAAAAAATGGACATTGGGCACGACCATGCTAGTGGTCTGGGAGATTTCTAAAAGTCGATGGAATATCAAAACCCTTGCAATTCAAGGAAAAAACGTTTGTTGCAGGGACGTTAAGATAAGAATTTAACGCAACAAAACCCCTGAAACTCAGCTAAAGCCATCTTAACTTCGCGCCCATGACAGATCACATCACTGGTGAACACGCTAATTACATTATGCATAACTGATTACATCAATAATGGAATTAGACATAATATAAACTTTGATTACCTTACTAACAATTTAGGCAGTGGACTTGGCCATGACAAAGGCTGGGGTCACTGCCAAGCACCAACGGCGAAAGCTAGTGCTCGGTTAGTGTTCAAAAATACCAATGTGCATGGTTAAAACCCATGCCTAACAGCCCATTGTGGTTTTAAAATGTGCAGTGGGAAATGTTGAAAGCTGTAGTCAGTGGCCATGGCTAAAGGCCACAGATAGTGGTCATTAATATGTTTGAATATAAAGTCGGCACAAAGGCTGTGGCCACTGGCTAGTATTGTGTTTAAGACCATGGTTAGTGGCTGGTTAATTTATATAATATAAAGTGGGCACGGCCAAAGGCCATCTATTATTACATTTTATTATTTTTTAATATAGATTGGATATGGCCAAGAAATGTGCAAACTGCTCAAGATCAAAGGCCAAGCCTAGAGGCTCATTTATATATCAGCATTTATAGTAAGTCTAGCCAAAGATTGTGGCCACTGCCAGTATTGTGCTAAATTCCATGGCTCGTGCCCGATATATATATATATATATATAATAAGCAGGGGACACGGTTATATGATATGGCATTTATAACGCCCTATACACAAGAGTTTCAAGGTGCGACGAGGCAAGGGAGGGGAAACAAGGAAAGAGACACCGATCCTACTAGGCCAGGTGTCATTCAGATCGCGCAAGTGCAAGGGTAGGGAGAAAGGGAAAAGTGCCTGGGGGAAGGGAGAGGGGAAGTGCAGTACATGGAATAGAATAACTACGATAAATAAAGCGGCCTGATGATGGCAAGTGCAAGGTAAGAGCAGATATAAGTGCTGGTAAGGGGACTGTAGGGATACAGAAAACCAGTGCCCAAGTGCGGGGTTTGCCAGGGAGGTAGGGCAGGTGTGCAAAAGGTGGGACCTGGCCCCAAGATCAGAAAGGGTGGCCAGGTAACCAGTGCAGATTCGGCCAGGAATTTCAGCAAGGGAGAGAGGCAGAGAAAGCAGAAGCAAAGAGGAGGGTTTTGAGGTGTTTCTGGAACCGGAGATGGTTCTCCTCAAGTTTCAGGGAGGCAGGAAGGCTGTTCCAGAGGGAAGCCCCTGCCGAAGAGAGATATCGACCACCAACTCGTTGCTTTGAGAAGCGGCTGACCCTGAGGGAGTTGGAGGCAGATGAGCGAAGAGCCCGAGAAGGAAGGTATTTAGGAAGAGAGAATTGAAGGTAATGCGATCCCAGGCCCCATGTTACGCTCACCTGGACCCCACAGGGGTGTCGATCGGACCCGGACAGCTGCGGTCTCCGTCAACGTGATGCGTAGTGCAGAGATGACTGTCTGGACTGGCCCACCTAGTCTTGTCTGCTGGACCCGAAGAAGTATTTTCCTGCAAGTGGAGACAGGGATTAGCCACCTGTGGGTTTTAGTGATGGCCTCCCAACTGTTCTCGCTCTCCCCCACTAATCACCTCCGATATCCCCTTAGTAACCTAACCTTATGTTTATAAAAGATGAGCTCTCCATCCTGTGTGTCTTGCAGAGGCACGTAGATACCAGTTACTTCACTGGTTTGAAGGCGTTGGGAGAGTTCCGGTAAGCATTGACTCTGAAGTCCCAGGCGGGATTGGTAAGTATCAAGTTCAAAGAGTTCAATGTGCCCGATGTTCACTCTTGTCCCCTTCCTTACTTAAGTTTCAACTGAGTTTGTGAGAAGAAGGTCGCGTAGCTGCTGCTGGCGTTCAGGTAAGAGTCTGTTACCCAACGCTGTCCGGTAACTATTGCATGCGTTAACATGTTGTTTTTCTCCCTCTTTACAGATGCGGCATATGAAGATATGGAGAATAATACCGCCGGTGGTAAATCAGGTAAGTCTATGGTGGTAAGAGGTATTTGTCGATTCCCTTGGCTCACCTTGTTATTCTTGTGCCCCTAGGTGCCGGAGTACGGCGAAGAAATGATGGAGACAGTGCCGGATTGAAAGATGCTGTGAGAACTGGCGAGTATGGCGCCGTGCTGGAAATGGCGAAGCGACGCGTGCAGGACTGATGTACTTTCCAGGTCGGGAGATGAAATGGATCCGGAATCAGGTGAGGAATTTGAAATAAGTTAGTTTTCTAACCTTGTCCTTTTCTTCCTCTTTATTCTAGGAGCTCCGGATTCGAGGCGGGCGTGGCAGAAGACTAGATGCTGGCTGCAGGCACGCGGGCGTGGCAGAAGACTGGATGCTGGCTGCTGGCACGGTGAGAGTCACGCTGCTGGATGCAGAATAACACGAAGCATGTGCTGCTGTTCGGGCGTGGTTTAAATAGCCTCCAAAGTAGTCCCAGGAAAGAATTTCCCCAGGACCACACCCGAGTAAAAAATAGTCCCTGTAGTAAAATAGTCCCATCCAGGCCTCACGTTGGCTTGGATTTATTTGCAGCATGGTCTGCATGAGGTAAGTAATGTCTATGAGCCTGGCGCCTATGGTGCCAGGACTGAACCCAGACAGCCCCTAGCTGGGGCTGCTGGGGTTTTTGTAAATGTCTGGATGCCTGCTCCCGGGGCTGATGGGCTTGATCCGGATGCCCGGGGGTAGGCATGACACCCCAGAAGGCTCTGTGGATAATGCAGAGGGTTTTGAACTTAATCCTTGCAGCCACTGGGAGCCAGTGCAGAGATTTCCGTCCTGGAGAGATACGATCCCTGGGCTTGAGGTCAAGGACAAGTTTTGCAGTACTATTTTGGTTAAGTTGCAGAGGGCGCAGAGTAGAGGCAGGCAAATTTAGATAGAGGCTGTTGCAATAGTCCAGCCTAGAGAGAACCAGGGCTCTGGAGACTGAGCTTCTGGGGGAAGGAGAGGAGAGCAGGAATACCTCTGAGGAGGTGCAGCTGGTAGTGCGACTTCTTGGAGACGTCAGAGATGTGAGGAGAGTAGGTGTGGAATCGAATATGACCAAGGTTTTTAGCCTTGCAGGTGGGAGCAGGAAGAGGGCCAAGAGAGGCCGGCCAGAGAGCTGCAGGGAAGGAGGGAGAGGGTGTGCCGATTAGTAGAATCTCAATCTTACTGGCATTAAGGCAGAGGTCATTGGCGGCACACCACTCCTGGATAGCAGACAGACAGTCAGAGATGAGGGAAGGGGAGGAGGAGGCCGAGCGTAGCCTGAAAATGAGCTGGGCATCATCCGCATAGCACTGAAAATTGGGGCAGAGAGCGGCGATGCAGTGGGCAAGGAGTGCCAGGTATTGGTTGAACAGCCAAGGAGAGAGGTTAGATCCCTGGGGGACACCACAATGGTCTTCCGAAGGACCTTCATCCAAAGAACATACCATTTGGCACATCATTTACTTCATTCATTGCCCAAATTATTATTTAGAGCCATTCACATGCAAGTCAAGCTCGTTAGAATGAATATTGATCCAACGTCATCATCAAGAAGACTAGGTCTACTGCTCTTGGGCATATTTCAAAGTGAGGACATCAAATCCCAGAAGTGCCATCAATGGCAGATGGGGAGCAGGTTCAAGTGGATCTAGGTCACCGGCCTAAGCACCACCCACCTGGTGCCTTCCTGCCTGCCACTCTTTTTCACCACTTAGCAAGCACCGCCCACCTGGTGCCTTCCTGCCTGCCGCTCTTTTTCCCTACTTAAGAGCCCTCCAGCCTCTTTTCCTTTGCAAATGGGGCACAGGTGCAAGTGGATCTAGGTCACCTGGCCTAAGAATCACTCACCCTCTTAGCCCTGCCTCTTCCTTCCTGCTCTTAACTTTTAGATCAAGGGCGTCCAAAGCAAAGGGCAGATGAAGAAAAGGGCAATTCCTGTTTGGACCTGTTCGGACCAGCAGGTAAGCATGCACCAACTTGTCTTACTCCCTCTGTCCTCACAGGCCATCTCCACCCCCTCTGCCCCCCCCCGATGTTCCCCTGTGCCCCCCAAAATTCTCATACACAGGTGTTGCCTGTTTTGCCCGATTCTTCTACCCTGCTCTCCCCTAAGCCCCCTCAAGCCTACTTCTGCAGGAGTCTGTCCTGATAAATTCTGGTTTCACCATCACCGTCTTGTGGCCAATGCTGGATTTGACTTTATGGACTTCATTCATTCACAGTGCATCACCCTTTCTCAACTCTCATGCTGGACTTCCTTTTCATCTTGTACTGGTGGCTCTGAATCATGCTGTTTCCATCCTCATCTTGTATCCTAGCTTGCAACATTATGTGTTACTACTGACTTCTTAAAAGATATCGGAGAGGAAGGACCCAAGTTGGACCTGGGAAGGTCGGTCACAGACGAAAGAAGTCAGCCACGCCAGAGCGTGTCCAGTGATAACCAGGTTATCACAGAGACGGTTGAGCAGGATGGCGTGGTTGACAGTGTCAAAGGCAGAAGACAGATCAAGCAAGGTGAAGACACACAGGGTGTTGGAGTCAAGGATGGAGAGCAGGTCTTCACGGATGTTCAGGAGAGCAGTTTCCATGCTTCTGGCAGCCCTGAAGCCAGACTGATGGTCATGAAGACAACCAACAGATTTGGTGTTTAGATTAAGATGGGAGATGGCCAGTTAATCCAGGAGCTTGCCCAGGAAGGGAGTGATGGAGATTGGGCGATAGTTAGCCGGGCAGGAGGGGTCAACAGAGGGTTTCTTAAGAAGAGGGTGCACAAGGGAGTGCTTCAGGGGGGGGTGGGAAGACTCCAGTGGCGAAGGAGTGATTGCAATAATCAGCCAGTGCAGGAGCCAGGGAGTCGATGTGGTCCTTGATAGTTTTGGAGGAACAGGGGTGAACCTGTTTTGACGAGACTTTCATAGATCGGACTTGTCGAGAATCCTCGTCTGCAGAGAAAAGGGGAAAGGCAGAGAGGGGGGGGCAGGGGGTTGGTGTGGCAGAAGAAGGGCCAGAGGAAGAGCAAGGGATAGAGGGAGGGAGGCGATAGGAGGAGAGTGAGGACAGGATGTCCTGAGTTTTTGAAATGAAGTGAGAAGCCAGTGCCGTGCAGAGGGCCTGGGAAGGGACAGGAGAGCTAGAGACAGTGGCAGGATTGGCCAGTTCCTTGCAGATTTTAAAGAGTTAAGCCGAGTTGTTAGATGCCGCAGAGATCCGGGCTTGGATATGGGCTCTCTTCTTGGTGAGAAGAGAGCCGGTGTTGCTGTTGCAGCAGGCGGCAGGCTAGTTTGTCAGAGGATGAACATGAAGCACGCCATTTCCTCTCGGCCACCCTGCACTTGCGTTTTAGAGTGACGAGATCGGAGTCATACCAGGAGGTACACTTGGCTTTGGGCTTCAGGCTGATTCTCATGACAGGGGCAGGGATATCAAGAGTATCAGATATAGCAGAGTGGAGCATGGAGAGGGCTGTGTCAGGGTGAGAGTCAGCGAAAGGGGGAGGAGGGGGTGAGAAGGTAGCAGCAAAAGCCTCAACTGACAGGCGATTCATGGGTCGGATGACCGCGAAGGTGGGTAGCAGTGATGAAGGTGGCGATAGGAGAAAGTGATCACTCCAGGAGAGAGGAGGGGAGAGATGGACAGAGGGGAAGGTCAGAGGAGATCAGAGCATCGAGAGTGTGCCCTGCAGAATGAGTCGGGCTGGAGGGGAGAATGGTGAGAGAGCGTCGCAGAGGTCACGAAAGTGTCCAGAGGGGGGACAGGAGGCATCCAAGTGGATGTTGAAGTCTCCAAGAAGGAGTCGTCGAGTGGTTGAGGCCAAGAGAGAGGAGAGGCCCGCCCACTCGGAGAGGAACATGGAAATCTGACCAGGTGGCTGATAGATAGTAGCCATGGTGAGAGGGAAAGAGACACGCAAAAGGCATTCAAAATAGGAATCTACTCAGGGAATATAAGGGCAACACCCCCACCAGAACAGTTGGGCCTGGGCACAGAGAGGATCTTGTAGCCGTCAGGTAGAAGCATGTCAAAGCTGGTGACATAGCTGGTCGTGAACCATGTCTCAGTGAGACCGAGGACATCGAGGTCAAGTTCTTCAAGAAGGCGGCAGATATCAGAGGAATGTTTGACAGCAGAGCAAGAGTTAAGAGTGGCAATGTGGAGATGGTTGTCATCCTTGAAGGACTTCCGGGGAGGGGTACAGATCAGAGGTACGCCCTGCGGAGGTTTAGAAGGAGCCCGAGAGGGGGCAGAGAGGGAGGGGGAAGGCAAGGTAGCCGAGGAAAGGGGAAGGGGGACAGTAGGAGAAGAAAGCAAGTTGATGAGGCGCGGGACGTGTCTATCAAAGGTGGTGAAGGTTGGCCTGAGGGCCTTGGATCAAGACAGTCCCACATTAATGATGACCTTAGAGGAGTGGAAGGAGGCCAAGAGGACATCCCAACGGGTGCCACCATTCTTGGGAGAAGAGGAGAAAGGGGCGAGCACAGAGACCATATCAAGGGTCCATAGGTCAGGTGAAGGCACGACAAAGAGGATGTCGGTGAGAGTTTCCTTGGAGGAGGCACTGGTGTAGGTGTCAGCGATAGGGAGGCCTGGATTGGAGACCAGGATGTGCTTTTTAAACTTTTTCCTACCAGATTTAGTGAGGAGAGCAGGATAGTCAATAGAGAAGCAGGTTAAAAGCTGAATCCACTGGTAAAGGCCCAAATCTATGGTTGGTATCCTGTTAGGGTTTTAAAATATTCAGTGCACATGGGTGAAGGTTGTGACCACTGTCCATAACTGACGGCAATAACTAGTATCCATTAATGTGTTAAAATATATTTGGCTATGCACACTGGCCATGGCTGAAGACCATGCTTAATGCCAGATATCAATGATGTGATCTGTGCGCAACAGGGGGCACAAAGTGAAAGTGGCTTTGGCTGAATTTCAGGGGTTTTGTTGCACATATATATTTGACACGGCCTTCGTTATGGTTAGTAGCACTTTTTGGGCAGCTTATAACTTCGCTCCTCCTGGACGAATCATCACCAAACTTTGCAAATACAGTACATGGCCTGCTCTGAATTTCTTTGGCAAGTTTGGTAAGGTTTCGTCAAGGGGGGACAAATAGGGGAAGCCCCACAATTTTTTTTTCTCCATAGACTGAATGGAAAAAACTGCTCACGCATACAGGCCAAACCGCTGGATGGATTTTCACCATAATTCGTGACAGGAGCAAAAGCGTGCTTTTGTAAATTTGGTGAAAGTCTGTCCAGTCATTTTCTTTTTAAACAAGCAAAATGTAGGTCAAAAAAATGAATGATATCTTGCGGACCCATTTGCCTGTTCGGTCCACAGACAGGCATACGATTGGTCTAGGGGGTGATGTGATGTTCGCAGACATTAGACGCAGCCCCTGATTGGATGGTGAAAAGCGTGAAGTGCGTCAGATTTTTGGAAACGCCCGCCATGTTGGAATTCGTAGACTTCGGTTGATGTCAAACAAAAACAAAAAAAACAACATTACACTTGTCAAACTTATCAATCTCTGGGGCGGTGAGTGGTGATGTGGATGGGATGGGGTATGGCCATAAGAAGCCAAAAAACCTGGCGTTTTTCCACTGCAAAAGTCAGCGAATGGTCCGGATGTTCGCAAACAGTCCTGTGAAGTTTGGGGACACTTCAGATGTTCTGGAGCAGTTCTTGGATGGCTTATAACTTTGGCACCACTCAATGAAACTGCACGAATAGACCTGGAACTGAAACGCTTCGCAGAGTTTGGTGGGATTCTGTTAAGTGGAGGTGACATTAGAGGGGGGGGTCCCAAAATAATGTAAAGGCTTATAAATATGGTGCCATTTGATTAATCTGCCTAAAAGTTCACAAAACGATTTTAAATCTAGATAAATGTTTTTGTAAAGTTTGGTGGTATTTTCTCAAGAGGGGGCTAAATTAGAGGGAAACCATCTGGCTACTGGCCTTGACCGCGAGGGATGAAAAATGGGGTTATAGTGGCCATGTCCACCTGGGACCAGCTATGTGAAAGTTATTCGAAAGTAGGATAGGTTTGAAAGTGAATATAAAATGTGCTTGTGGTAATCTGTTCATAGGGTTCTGACTTTGCCTTCTGCAGGCTGCCATGGAGAGGGAAGAGGCTCTTTACTGAGCCCCACCTTCTCTTTCCATGGTGGCTGTCTTGGCGGCGTCTCGCTGTAGGAAGAATAATCTATTTTTTAGTACCCCAGGTTCCAGCTTTGGGAACCAGGGGTGCTAATGACCTTTATCCGCCATTGCAGGGGCTGCAATGGAGGATAATGGTCCAGAGCCCTTGTTATTTATTTATAATGCGCTGAAGCCCGCAGGCATCAGGGTGCACACAGATGCACTTCGCTTGGGCCGATAACTTGGGCTGCAGGGTCGTTATCCCCCGTTGCAGGCTCTGGAACGGGGGATGAACGCCACATTTTTCCCCAATAGCATTACGCAAAATGCGAATGGAAATGTTGGAAAAACGTATTGAGTCCATCTATGGTCACGTGGCACTGTCTGGAAGGTCCACAGTGATGTCAGATGTTTGCAGACATTGATGGACCAAAAACAGTGGAAAAATATAGAAGTGTTAACAATTATGCTAAAAGGTGGGCAATGGCCAAGTGTTAATGTAAAACGTAAATTGGACACAAACGTTGCTAGATTGGAGCTTAGCAGTGCACGGTGGTGGCGTGAGTTATGGTTGCTTAGCTTACCATAACGGGCAAATCTGAGGTTGACGACACTTTGACCAAGCACTGTTCCCACATGCCACAAGATAATCAAGGTAGAACAGTACCAGGGCTCCACTGGCAAAGTGGAGTAAACAAGATCAAAGGACAAAGCTGCAAATGAATTGTACTTGTGCTAACAGCGGCTGGTGCCAACTAGGGATTCCACTTCATTTCCTGTTTAGTGCCATTGGCAGGTCAGGCTTCAAGGAACACTGCAAAAGATCCGTCATGGAACCCTTAATTGTGCAGCTTTATAAATGTGTACAAAAACTGGAAACTAAGCACTAATAAAGCATCCAGTGGCAGTGGATTGTGGGTTATGAAACTACAAGAGGGGGACATTTGATTAGCAAGGGTTGTAGTCTTCATTTCAACAGTGAGTTGTCGCAAGACTTCCTTTGGGAGAGAGTTCCAAATCCTGTCTGATGAAACCTACAATCATCTCCTCATGGAAATCTCTAAAAATGTTGGTCCTGATGAGGGCCTGGGTAATAATGGCACTGACAAGATAAGACTAAGTTACTGAAGGAGTAGAAGATCGGGCATTAACCCATAGCCACCAAACTGAGGAATAATGGACAAAGCAGAATCCAAAATCATGACCAAGCAGTTAGCTTTCTTTTCGATCAGAAAGGAAATGCCATATTAGAATCTGGAAATCAAACGTTTCTGCTTTGGTTGTCCAATGCTCAAAAATATCTATTAATTGAGTTCATGATAAAACTGTTCTCCTGTATTCATTCTCCAATTGTTGAACATCTTACACCATTGCACAGAACCCATATATCTTGCTCCAATCCAAATACAATCTGTGTTGTCATAGTTCTGAATAATTTGCTATTGCTAAAGGTGCAATTCATAGTGGGGTTTAATGTATATATAAACTAGGAGTTGACAGAAATGGACCCAGTGCAATGCCACAGTCACGCTGGCTAGTAGCAAAGCAAGGGGAGCGCCTCTCTTTGGCATGAAAGTCGCTGGAAAAAAAGAACATGGCAAAGCAAATTGACTCCAGACAGCCATTTAAAACAGCAAAATACAACTATATATAATGATTGTAGGGGTAACAGCAATATTTTGCCTAAGGTAAGATTACAACAAGTATCACTGAGGTAGTATAAGTACATCAGTCATCCAGTATAAAATGCAAACAGCAAACAAAGGCTTTCAGGGCATGCGACCCAAGATGTGGCAAATGGAACACAAGAACCAGAATAGATCCCAGTGAAGGCACATAAGACCTATTGGAATGCAGAGAGGGTACAAAGGATTCAGGAGATGGAATACGTTGTACAAAACAGACCGATTAACGCACAGAACACTTTGCAGTGCAAATGAGTCCCTAAGATCCCAATAAGGAACCATGAAAACCAAGGCAGTGCACTTCATAAAACAAGCCCTACAAGGTAAACCATAGAAGGAACCATTCTAATATAAAGGAGAGAGTGGTGGTTTTGACAGGTTACACCAGAGGGGTTCAAATACAGATGGGCATGTGACACTGCAAACAGAATGCTCAGAACACTGAAAGACTCCTTCTGGTGTGAGGAAATAGGAACAAATCAGGAAAATACCACAAGCTTTGATAGAAAAGAGTAAAGGAAAAGGCCAATGTTAGGTCAGGAAGAGATGAAACTGCTTAAAGTAAAAATAGCTCACTTTGCTTTTCAGAAATACACCTAGTTTGGAGAGGGATCAATAAGAAATACAAGGACGTTCAGGCAAAAAGGCAAGTAAACAAGGTGTTCTAAAGTATCAAAACGCTTTTGAATGTAATGGGTATACAATTACACTAGAACATCTAAAGATTCAAGACCTAAAATGATGGAAAATTGCTTTAGTGACTCTACTGGAATTTGAAGGGATCAATGTTTCTGCTGGGAAGAAGATAGCACTTAAATCTCTAGGAAAATTGAGACGATTTCTTCTTTTGCAGGAAACGGATACATTCTGGAAAATAGACATATTGATAAAAAGCAAACCGTTTGGAAATGTTCACATAAAATCCTAGAATATTATGGGTGTTGAACATTCTATAACAAAATGGACTCAAATATAGCCACCGTCAACCAAAAAAGACAGGGCCAAGTAGCACAGTGATGGGGTTGCACAAGTAAGTGCTAACTTCTATGATCACTGTTTTCTCTCTCACATGGAACAGGACACAATAAAATGGTTTCAAAAGAGATAGTGTGCTTGTGGTTGTGCGTTGTAATACCACACACAACCACGTCATTTGATTTGACTCATAATCATCATAACAGATTACTTGGCATCATTTCCAAGCATTATCTAAAAACATTGAGTAGCCCTCCGTTTGTAGAAATTCAGGCATCCATGCACCAGTACCATCATAAAGCAGGGCTTTCCTTGCAAGATATGATTGCTTCACCCACTGTGGTAATGGATATAAAATCCAAAACCATCACATTTGATATAAACTCCAGCCTCAGCCATCTGCACCATAGGAGGAATTCCACCACATTTGCTACCCAGGCTTTTTGTTATAACCGCCCCAAGAGTTACCCAATTAAAGCAGGGCGCTGACAATTGAAAAGATTTGTTCCAGTTCCGGAAGCCCCTCAAGACCGCTCTCTTTGCTTCAGCCTGTTCTCTTCCCCTCCCCTGCCGATTATCCTGTTCGATACTGCACTGGTCACCTGGCTACCCTCTGATTTCGGGCGCAGGTCCCTACCCACCCAGTTGCACACAAGCACTGCCTCCCGGCAACCCTTGCATTTGGGTCTGTCCCCCTACCTGCACTTTTGGACACCTGCTTCCTGCACTTTTTATTGTTTTGATCATCCCATGTACAGCACGGTCCCCTTTTCCTGGCACTTTTCCCCTCCCTGCCTCCCCTGCACTTGCGCGATCTCAATGTCACTTGGCCTAGTAAGATCGTTGTCTCTGTCCTCCCTCTGTTCCCCCTTCCTTGCCTCATCGCGCCTTGAAACACTTGTGTATAGGTGCATTACAAATGCCATATCATGTATATAATATTTAACATCTTGCCCACCTACGAGTATCTTGAAGGATGGACAGGCATTCCATATGAAGAAAGACTTTGTAGAATATGCAAAGAGGACATAGAAACAGGTCGTCACTTACTGACAGCTTGTGAACCTTTAGCCAAACTATATGGGAAAGGATCTGAACATTTGGTATCAAATATGGCCTGCCTTACTTCTGACCAATTCTGGAGTATGTTATATTGTGCAGAATCGATAGGGATTACCAAATCTGCCTTTCATATTTGGGAACATGTTCAGAAGGTTTTATCCTAGTACTTAGTTCTTATAATTATTACCATGAATTTTATTTCTTATTCTATTATGCACACGGCTTATTAGGAATATTTGATTACTATATGAATTAATATTGAATGTAATCTTTTTATATTGTCTTAACCTTGATGAATTATTTTTTTTTCTAACCAAATACACAATAAAAAAATAGGAGACAAATGAGTAGCTGCCACCTAAAAGACAGTGATAGCCCTCGGGATAAGACTGGATGGAAGAAGAGTGACAAAACAAGATGAAACCATCAATAAACTGACAGTATGCAGGGCATAAAACCTCAAAAGCTAGGGGGGGGGGGGGGGGTGTATAGTCAAAAAAATTGCAAACAAATTTAATTGCAAACTCCATTTTGGTTAGTAGATCGAAAAGAAGAAACGTGATGGTTAGCAGGGGTAAGTATAGACATAGTGGTGCTGGAACAGATCTCAGATGGAGGACGGGTGTTAGGTCAAAAAAGAACCAAACCAAACCATTTATTTAAATGGCTGTTACTTACAATTCTCACTTCATTATAAAAACCTATTACTGTATAACATGATATATTCTACACGATTGCACTAAAGGTTAAGGAAGTCACATGCGATATTTAACTAGACTGGCAATGAGAGACCACAATGCAATCTCCATAAAATACAGGGCACTGTATTTTATGACACTGAAAAACGTAATATGTGGCGGCAAGCTGGGCAAGGTAAGCACTCAAAAATGAATTGACCAATACTTTGGGTAGAATGAAGCAATTGAGTTTAAAATAACACCTTATACTCGAGACAGTACTGTAGTGATGGAGAGCAAAGCCTACAAGACAGAAATACATAGGGAATTAGAGGAAAGATGAAAAACATCTGACTAAACGTATTCAATGAGTAAAGAAAATGTGGCTCTCATCTGCTTTAACATTCCTGTGCCATAACAAGTACCAAATAGCAAATTAAAGGATAGTTCCGGGACTTTTTTTTTTATTGTCCCTACGGTTCGGCCATGTGTTTTTAAGCATAACTCGGTAGATCGTAGAAAACTTTCCTATGGACCTTACCCGACTTTTCGTCCATTAACGCACTCGAAATCAGCCGCCATTTTCTGATAATCCTATCACTTGCCGCATCGCCCTGGCTCACCTGCTTTTGCGGCACTAAATCAAATCCCCCGCCCCTGAAACAGACTTTATCAAAACATTCATATTCCCCGCCTCTATCCGTGACGTGACTGTGCTGCGTAGGCAAACGCGCCCAGGCGTCTTCTACGCGACTCCACACAGAACCCGGAAATCAACACAGATCAGCTCACACAACACAGCGCGCCACAATTCGCAATATGAAACTGTACTTTTAAATCAAACCGCAAGATTGTAAATTTGGTAAAGTACATTTATTTGACATCAAATGTTTAGAGAATATTCTGCGATTTTCATTTTTATTTGCTCTCGATCCAAAATAGTTCGTCTTGAGGCAAGCGATGTTCGTGTGCAGTAAACAGGGTGTTGGTTTACGATAAAATAAGCTCTTCGGTCGCACTGATAATCGCATGGCTGTTTCAACAACGAGGCACTAGGCCACCACAACGGTCTGTATGTTGCATCTAGCCGTTAGTACCGCGTAAGGGCATACTTGTACTTGGCGATCGTCCCATAAAATGGTCAGGGTGGTAACGTTGTTCACGCGGAGAAGCAACTGGCGGCTGTAGAAGCCGTCCGCCGGTGTCTGGTACTCGTGACACAGACAGTAGTGAATGATGTACCTAAAAACATAAAAAATGAAATTAGTCTCACCATCAGATCTTTATTAAAATTATTCATTTTATATATTCGGTCGGGAAATTATTTCATAACTAGGACAGTGCAACTGGGTTTTAAACGTCAAGGGGGGGCTGTAGGATACTGAGACAGTCCCTCAGTGCAGGGGTTGACAGGGAGTGCAGGTGGAGAGTGGAAGGGCCCAGGACCGAGATCGCAGACAGTGGACCAGTTGTAGCAGGGGAGAGGGAGAGAGAAAGCAGAAGCAAAGGTTTTGAGGTGCTTCCGTAAAAGTAGACGGTTCTCCCCAAGATAGTGCGCGGTACAAAACAATATGCCACATAGAACGAACAAGTACAACTTAACCCGTCTTTAAAGCTACTGTATAGTAATTAAATTGCGGTATAAACTCATCTAAAGAGTTACTTACATTATATTTGCATTTTCCATTGTGTCTGTGCGTAGGGCAGCCCCGAAATACCACTCCTTCTATGCCGACGTTATTTCTTCTAATGAACGAACATTAAATGGCTTTCGTTTCTGAAATTCTATTCATTATCGTTTCTTACGTGGTCCCGGCCTGTCAAGGTCAAAATACAATAGAACCTTATACTGAGTCGTGGGCCATTCTGGCACCCGAGAAAAAATCAAAGCAGCTGACCTTCACTTTGAACGAGCACACATTCCTAGTTAGATACATTCAGTGTAAGGCATTCTCACAGGACTTGAAATTTACACTCCATCTTTGCATTTTGTCTGCGTGCTTTGCAGCCCCACAGAACCATAAATACGGAGACATTCTATATTTTTTGAAAAATGATTTATATTACTGTTTGGTTTAATTTAATGCGCAAATGAACAAGGTTGGATAGATACACATATTCAATGGGCCTGCGACATGAGGAGACTCGAGAGAACAGACAATCAAATTACAATCATTTAAACCGTGATGTGTATTTCTCAATGAGTTCTTCTTTAGGTGGACATGGAACTGAGGCAATGTTGGGTGGCAATGCAGTTGTCCCCTGCACAGGTTCGTTCACAACTCCATTTATGTGCCTATCTAGGACGTCAACAATAAGTTTCTCAATAAACTCATATTGCATATCCTCAAACACTGGTTTGATCACCCATTGTTTACTTCTTTTAGTGAAGGCCTTATTGTAGCGAAGCGTCCCTAAAGTTCCGGTCGTCCTACTTTGTTGACGGCCAACATTATGGTTATGTGCCAAGACCGCTAAAAGAGTCCGATTTATCATGCCCTCCATGCCAAAATGCAATCGTTTTGGCCTGTACTTGAGGCACATATTGTGGAACACCTCCAAATCTCCTGTGTGGCAGAATTCCGTGAGTCCCCTCAAAGCTTTTGTTATAGTTTTATCAAATACAATCTTTTCAATGGCTTTGTGAGTGGGTGATGAAGGAATCAACCACTTCTTCTTCCGTGCCTCCTCTGTGGACAAATGGCCATGTTCACAATTGTGAAAATGTTGGTTCGTGTTCCATCGGTGAACGTTCGTACAGTGTGGCATTACTGACCGCCATTTTTCCAGTAGAATTTCCAACGACCCTCCACATGTTTTTGAGCTCCACCAAAGATGGTTGCTGATTGACTTGGACCACTGTGAAATACCTTGCAATTCTTTTTTTTTACCTGCAGCCGACAATTTTTTATTGATTGATTTTGCAAGATGCCAAACGTCAAATTGGTGATTTATATTTTTGTACTGTTCTCTCATTGTCTTGGCAATTGAAACGTGTCTGTCCGTGGCTATCAGGTCGATCACCATTCCCCGCGATTGTAGTTCTTGCAATGATGCTACAAAGCCAACTTTCTCCATGGCCACTGAGGATGTACTTTGTGACACCTGCACGACCACCGAACTCACAATTTTCTTACTTTCCATGTCCTGAAAGTGGTAGGTGCAGTACTTGG
This sequence comes from Ambystoma mexicanum, assembly GCF_040938575.1. NCBI lineage: Eukaryota > Metazoa > Chordata > Amphibia > Caudata > Ambystomatidae > Ambystoma > Ambystoma mexicanum. Next base: position 775,407,218 of record NC_090939.1, on the reverse strand, counting down.
CTGAAAATCCTGGGCTGTCGCACTGTCCATCACCGGCTAGCCTGAACCGTTTGCCCGCGAATGTACTATCAATAGACATTTTTTCCATTCTCCAAGCTTCGCTAATGGCTGGAAATAGATAATCGGTTTGGTATTTGTAGAACTGAGTTTTCGCAATGAAATGGATTCCCACAAACTGAAAGAAAGACTCTAATTTTTTAAAACTTGAACCACTAAAAAGCGCAGCCGCTGCACAAAGTAGATTGCCTGCTGGCAGTTGTCCCAGCATAGGTTGTGCAGACCATGTGAAAGGATGATATTTTGTACAGGTGGCATGTATTTTAAGGTTAGTGCCTCGAATTGCACGAGTCACATTAATCAATGGCTCCCCACATACTTCCCCCACCAACCGAATGCCCACATTTCATCCGAATAATAAGATCAATCAAACAACTATCGAATACAATGAATTTGGCCTCTTTCCTTATACTGTCACTCTGCATCCCAGCTGGTTCGGCCTGTAACGTTGAGGACAGGTCACTCACATGAAAGGTACAATCTCTGATATCGTCTTCCGCTATGTTCAGTGATATTGATGGTGTTTCATTGTCGTCCACTTCATTCTCTTCCATTGCAACATCTGTTCCTTCTCCGGCGATGGGTGAATAAAACAATTTCTTCAACTTTCTCGCGGTCTTAGTTTTTGCGGGTGTGGATTCTGTGAATTGATCTCCGACTGCATCCGAACTACCAGGAGGACATTCACTATCAATGGCTGGTGGTGGTATAGCTCCGTTGTCAATCACTTCATATTCTTCCCATTGGCACGATGCATCTCCAGTCTCAAGTCCCTGCCAAAAGGTTTGACAAGCAACATCTCTCGTTCGCTTCACTGTCTGTGTAGATCTAGTTCGTACACCCACTCGCAACTAGAGGACAGATTGGAAAAGGGATGTTCAGTTTAAACACACGTTACAGTATTGAACTATTAACAGTGAAAAACAACATAATATAGTGACCAGGACACTAACCTTCTTTTGCTTTCTTTTCTTTGAAACTTTCTTGCCTCGAACTTCATCAGGACGCTGTTGCTCCGACTCGTGTGTGCATGTCTCCACTTCCTCTTGCGCTGCAACGACTATGTTTTCCTGATAAGCACATCCATCACGCACTGACGCTCCATGGACTCCCTGAAACATAGAACTTTCATTAGTATGTATAATAATATCGAAAACACAAAATGTACTTGGGGACCAATACCCACGTACATCACAATAGCAAAACACGAATGAGCGCTTTGTGTAGAACATTCAAACGACAATTATTCACGCATTGTTGATCTAGTTAGATGGAACTGTCAAGATCCATACCTCGGGCTCCTCATAGACTTCCATTGATGATATTATTGAAGATGATGCTTCAGTGACTCCCTGAAACACAGTAATTGCATTAGTATGGTTTTCTATTTTGATAAAAAGAACAGAAAGTTTGTGCAGGCGTGAACGGCTCATCTAAATAGACCTGCACAAATGATCAGTTGTCTAAAATAAATAATGGATATCTAAATATGATTCGATTAGCTCGATCGTTGGAAGTGTCACCACCCAGAAATCTGCATCAACTACTAGGGGTGATGTTCTTGTAGAAGAAGCTCCGTCATCTCCCTGAAACATAGTACTTGCGTTAATAAAGAAGGAAGTATAGCGGATGTAATCACGTCATATGATTTCGCTTCATCGAACTGTCAGTATCCATACCTCGAAATGCATAAGAACATCAAGGGACGATGTAACTGCGGTGCACACTTCTGCAAGCTGTTGCGCCGACCCGTAACTGCACGCTCCCCCTTCTTCTTGGACTAATGCTCCATCGACTCCCTGAAACATAGGACTTTCATTAGTAATGAACACAATATTGAAAAAAGAAGACATAGGAGGGCGACGACAGAAGGACATATCAATGGCTAAAAACGAAAGAAACATTGTGTGTAACAATCACGCTACAAGAATGCAAGATCTGATGATCTCCATCGATGGAACTGTCCTGAAACGTACCTCGAGCATCTGAGTGACATCAACGGTAGTCGTCAATACGTTGGACTCCTCAGCATCTCCCTGAAAGACAGTACTTGAATTATTTTGGATAACAATAATTATAACTGAAAACAAAGACTAGAGGACGAGTACAAGGGTGTACCATTAGGTAAAATAATTACACGATAAATTAAAACTATTGATTTACATGCCTAAAACAAGTCAGTGGCAGAATAGCCAAGTAAGATTACCCGATAGGCGCTTGAAGTGGCTGATGACTGCAATAACGACACGGATGGAGAATCTTCCGCCTTCATATTGAGTGGATACATAAATGGGGAAATTATTGTTAGCTAATGCTACACACTACCGCAAGGCCGAGAGATAAATACGTAAACTTGACTCACCAGTGGAGGGATGTGGACGAATAGAGTGGGAATAGCGGTTGAGAGCAATTTTCGCCTCGCTCGCGGTGTGTTCTTCTTTATTAGCAATGATGTGGAGTACATGTCTGAGCTAAAGTGCCTGCTGCAGATGCGGTATCGATCACCCCTCTTGTCCGCAAAGACTTCTAGGACTCTACTTTCAAGCTCAGACGGTGGATATCCGCAATATCGGACCCATTCTCTTATCTGATCTATTGTCTTAGGGAAAACATGCATTATAGTACCTTCAGATTTATTATGAGTCTTCGAAGGGCAACCGCCAATGGAACAGGCAGGCATTGTGGAAAGTTCTGAAAAGTAAAGATCAACAATTCTCAATGAATACAATTTGTGTTAAAAAATTAAATGACACATAAAAGGTCCAATGCAAGGTTCGTTTTGGTTCTTGTAACTATACACGTTATTCACATGCAGATAAGTATTTGAATAACTTTAAAAAAATAGAAAAATAATTTGACTAAACTCAGAACATGTGACTAGTTCCTTGCATGTACTGTCTTGAACGAAAAGAAAACATGGATGCAATTTGATGACTACTAGCAAATCGATATAAATTAAAAAATTGGACGCAAAATGATTAGGGTACATGGCCTTACCTTGACGAACAAACAGTTAGATGCAGGGATCAGAGTAGTTTCTTGTCGTAGAATAGGGAGCAGTTCACAGGTTGCAAACTGACGAGTTTGCTCGAAGTGTTCACGGAAGTTCACAGAGACGAAGAGCAGATAACCAGCACCTTCACGGGTTGACTAGCAAAGCGCAAAGAAGTTCTCATTCGAAATATGAAGTGGGTTATAAAGAATTCGAAACAGGGGTGCGTTTGTGAATGAATGACGTGTATATGTCGTGGCATTATGCGGTTTGCAGGGGGCCGTCCAGCGTGAGGGGGGATGCTTGGCAGGAGACACGGGGTCTGGAGGTAGACATGGGAACAACAACCCATGCTCTATAGACCACTTTGAAGTGTACATGGTCTTTGGCACCTCTTGGCCTTTATCGCTCCCTGACAGCTCCACTTGCCAGCACAAGTACCCCGGTGCGAACTGCCTTTGATAGGGCGGGGGGTGGATTGGGGCGGTGGTCGTGCAGACAAGACTCGTTTGCCGCAGGGCCTCACCAAGGAGAGGCCATCTAACTGCATGTAAGAGGCAGGCTGAAGGATCTAGTACATGGAAGGCAGGGGGGTGAGTTTATAAATACCTCAGCCTCCCAGGAGAATATATGGGTGCAGTTCACCCTGGAGACCCTGGATGCCTAGGCAGTTAGTCAGCAGCAGGCTGGCCTGTGGTGGCAAGGCGGCACGGGCCAGAGGGGGTCATCTCTGTACCCGGTGCCCAAAAGGATGATTTATTATGATCAACCATATTGATTATTTACCTATAACCATGTTTTGTGTCAATAAAATCCAACGGCCTTCCTTTTATTGCCAACGCTTGAACAAAGTGGTGTGGTAAGTATTTTTGGGGGAGGAGGCAAGGCCGGGAGGCTTGATGCCAACCCGCAAAATAACATATGTATGTCTGCTGCATATGGGTTCAACGGTTATGTGGATTGAAGGTGGGCGGCCAGCGTGAGGGAGGATGCTGGCCGGAGACATGTGGTGTGACAAGACAAGGCACAGGAAGACTATTCAATGGAGACACACTAGATTCATTTAAAAAATCAAAACAACCATTGTTAAAATATATGTTGCGTTTTATTTTAGATCTTAATTTCAATTGAACATAAATAATAAACATTACACATTGTAAAGTTGCGGTTGCAGCACATCCATGGAAAATCCGCGGTATTGTCCACTGTCGCTGAGGAAATGTTGTCTAATGGCAAGTACCGCACAGGCAGGTATTACTCTCCGAACGCGGTGTCCGAGCCTCCCGTGAAGCCACCAAGTGAAGCAACGATAGGCCACCAGCCTGTACCACCTGTGAAAATGAAAGATGCAAACTGTATTAAAATGACAAAACTTTCTTATCACTGTCGATTCAGGTAAAAAATGTCATTCTGCTTTGAAAAAAATTCTATCTAGAAAATGCACAACATGGAACCAATTTACATGCATTCGAATGATGAGACGACCATGAAATAGTAGTGGCATCACTGACATCACAACCAGAGTATACTTACTCGTTACTCGGATTACGCGGACGAACAGTGCCGCAAAGTACGTGCATAAGCACCATCATCATCCTCAACACTGTCCGTGAGAGGCAGGCTTCCCTGAACTCTGGCAGCTCGGTGATGCATTGCGGACTTGGCTCGCCTTCCGAAATGTAGGCCAAGCACCCGGAATTTTCACGGCAGCAGCAGTTCTCCTCCTCAGTTGGCATTAGCTCGCACCGATTGCACGTGCACCAGGTGGAGACGCCGTCCATGCGACATGGTCCAGGCTCTTCATCCGTTGACTGGTCCTCCCAACTGCCGTCCGAATCCCCATCGTTTTCGCGTGCTTGCCTTTCCAGTAGTTCTTCCTCGGTGTACTCGGGCTCGTACATATACGGCATTATTGTAGCCATTGTGTGGTAAAGAAAGTAAAATAATTTATAGCGGTGGTACTGGTATCTGTTCACACGGGCTACAATCAACGAAGGTAGCTGACCAGAGCACAGAAACGAGTCACAGAATACTCAAAGTAACACACAGAGAGTAATGGAATCGAAAATCTGCTGCTGTGTGTTGTGAAACGGTGTGTTTATACTTATAGAGGAAAGAGGCGTCCTGCCATTTCCATGGCGACACTTCATTAGCTGAGGCGCAGCGATTGTTGACACGAAACGTGCTTTGGCGTTGGGAAATGGGCGGTACGCGTCTGCTGATGTCAGGCTCAGGGGCGGGGGATTTGATTTAGTGCCGCAAAAGCAGGTGAGCCAGGGCGATGGGGGGAAATGATAGGATTATCAGAAAATGGCGGCTGATTTCGAGTGCGTTAATGGACGAAAAGTCGGGTAAGGTCCATAGGAAAGTTTTCTACGATCTACCGAGTTATGCTTGAAAACACATGGCAGAACCGTAGGGACAATAAAAAAAAAGTCCCGGAACTATCCTTTAAATAAATGGGAATTTAAAAAATAATGACTTGATTACCATCAACCAGATGTACATACCACAGGCTCCCAACCGAGCAATAACTTAGCTTTGTTGATGTCTGGCTTCCTCCTCTGAGGATCATCTTGTGCTTCCGATAGAAACTGGATTTCACTCCCACTACCTGTCAAGATGAAACAGGGTGCAATGTTAGCGTTTTAAAATGAAATATATTTTCATATAGGGCGAGGTAAACCTTTACAATTTACATTTTACAATAAAAGCTATCCAGAACATACAAAGGTTAACATACTCGATGCACCAAGGATCCTTCATGCTAAATACAAACGGGCTCCAAAAACATGCTATGCAAGAAACATCACGTTAAGCTAGATGACATTTATCAAGCGCTTGACTGCCATGGTAATGCCCTCATAGCAATGTGGGATGTCAGTTCGGCAGGCTATAGACTGATTATAGAAGAAAAACGGTACACAATAAATCATGATTGCACTCAAGTGACAGAATGTGGCAGCGAGGACTAGTATTGTGATGTTATATTAAGCAGTTCTGTGTTGTACGACTTGCTAGGTCAATGAAGGGATTGCTGGCATATAGGAATGATAATGTTATGAGATGAGTTTGCTGTGACAAGACAATGGTAATAACCAAAGATGCAGCCTAACACCACAGCGGCTTCATCTTTGGTTAATACGAGTGTCTCGTCACAGGACAGCAATCTCATAACACACCCTGGATTGACATACTTTGGAAATAAACTGGCATGCTTTACCACCATCCTTGCATAGAACTCGGACTGCATTTTATTGTCTGGCAATTCGTTTCTGGCAATTAAGATGGTGTTTCAAACTAACAAAGCAACGATGTGAATTACATTTTCGATATATTATTTAAAACTGGTGTAGATTGTACCGACATAAGGTTTATAAACTGCATATGGTACACGCATTTGTTTATAGTACATCCAGAGTCTAGCATCAGCCCAATTTCTGATGGCTAGAAATGTTTTGAGAAGAATACAGCAAAAGAAAAATACTTTCCCCTCAATGATGTCCCTCCCAAGGATTCATCATCTTTGATATCCATCTCCCAGCACAGCTGCTCTTTGGAAACCTTTGTGGCAGAGTGCAGCTCCGCCACAACCATATACGCGCCGCATTGGCAGATAGGTCGGCCAGTGCATATTGTGGCGCACCGCTCAGTGACCTTAATTCCATCCTTTTTCCCCTAGCACTACAAGGCTGAGGGGTTCGCAGAGGCAAGGTGTAGTAGATATCCGCCAAGAGGGCAAGTAGGGATGGTGATGAGGAATCCGTAGGAGGTCCATCCATCAGAAAGAATATTACAGAGAAGCAATTTGTTTTTGTAATGAATTTCTTTCTCCCACAGATTACTCATTTTTGATAGACTACCATAGCAGCACAAAGATAAGGGATGAGAGCAAGGACACCACTTGAACCATAAACTCGGAATAACAGATCTGCCCAAATAAGCATCTTGTCCAGACTAACATACAAAAAGTAATGTTTAGCAAACACGTGCAAAGAAGCGGCTATATAGCTGTCTGGAAAATGTCCAGAACAGGCACTGCCTGTAGCAAAGCCCAGGTGGCAGCTAGTCCTCTGGTTGAATGTGCCCCAAGACCTTCAGGCACATCCTTACCAGCAAGATTATAGCAACATTCTGAGATGCAAAGGATGATCCACTTTGACAGGGTCTGTTTGGTCACAGCCCTGCCAGCACGGCACCATCAAACAATGAAAAGCTGGTCATCTTTCCTGGTTTATTTCGTCCAAGAGACATAGAAGCTGAGGGCCTGCACTGGATCAAGCCGATGGAATGGTTACTCTTCCTTGGAAGGGTGAGATGGAGAGAAAAAGAAGAAAATAAAACGGACAGGAAGATGTATCTTTTGAAAGTCAGGGACCACTTTCGGGTGGCCTCACTCTCAAGGTCACATTTTCCTTGGAGAAAACCTAAGTAGGGAGGTTTAACTGAACGCCTGGAGCTCACTCAACAATCTGTCAGAAATGAAGGCAACCAGGAAAGTGACATTAAGGTTGAGCAATATTAAACAAGTACCATGCCGGAACAAACTAGCATCAGGGTAACGGATTACATAGGCCCAGCAGGACTGTGGCGAATCATGAAAACGTTGGAGAGAAAGGGTTCAGGGTTCCCCCTGGACCGACCATATGCTCTTACACCTCAATTCAACAAAGTTAGATCCATATTCGTATATGTGTAATATAAATCAGGAAATGGAAACAGACAGGCGACTACCGTACTAGGCCAGAGGACATTTCTGGTAGAGCCGGAGAAAACAAAAGGTGAGGGGTGCAGAAAGAGAGAGGAGGAACAAAACACGCAACTATCTTACTAGGCCTGAAAACATTTCAGATAGTGCTGGAGGGGGGAGGAGATAGACGAGGTTGCTATCATACTAGGTCCAGGGACAATCCTGACACAGTAAGTGCATAGAAGATAGTAAGGGGAGGAGATAGGAAAAGGGATAAAGGGAGAGGAGAGAACAGAGAGTAAGTAGTCAAAAGTGGAGACGCAAGAGGGGAGAGCGAATACAATTGCAGAAGTCAGTAGTAACACATAATGGTGCCAGCCAGCATACAAGATAATGATGGGAAAAGCATGATTCAGGGCCACCATGCGAAAGGGCGACGCACCGTGAATCAATGAAGTCCATAAATGTCAAATCGAGCATTGGCCACAAGACGGTGATGGTGAAACCAGAATGTATTAGGACAGACTCCTGCAGTAGTAGGCTGGGAGGGGACAGGGGGTGGGGGTGAGGGTGGACAGGGTAGGAGAATCAAGCAATATAGGCAACACCAGTTTACGAGAAGGGGGCACAAGGAGACATCACAGGTAGACCAGAGGGATGGGGGATGGCCTGTGGGGACAGAGGGAGCAAACACATGTTGGTGAATGCTTATCAGCAGTCTGAGCAGGGGTCCGGGCCCTGGATCCTCCTGGTATGAACATGAATTGCCCTTTTCTTTGTCTGCCCTTCTTTTCGGATGCCTGGGCGAGATATGCTCTTGATCTAAGAGTTAAGAGCAGGAAGGAAGAGGCAGGGATAAGAAGGTGGATGGTGCTTAGGCCAGGTGTCATGTTGCCTACCCCCGGGCATCCGGACCCAGCCCAGCAGATTCGGGAGCAGGCATCCAGACATTTATTGAGACCCCAGCAGCCCCAGCTGGGGGCTATCTGGGTTCAGTCCTGGCGCCTTAGGCACCAGGCTCATGGACATTACTTACCTCCTGCAGACCATGCTGCAAATGAATCAAAGCCCACGTGAGGCCTGGATGGGACTATTTTATTACAGGGACTATTTTTTACTCAGTGTGGTTCTGGGGAACTTCTTACCTGGGACTACTTTGCAGGCTATTTAAAGCACGCCCGAACAGCAGCCCATGGTTGGCGTTATTCTGCACTTCAGTAGCGTAACGCTCACCGTGCTTGCAGCATCCAGTCCTCAGCCACGCCCACCTCAAACCTGGACACCAACCTAGAAGAAAGAGAAATAAGAACAAGAATTTACCTTTTAATCTTCATCTGTTCCCGACTTCAGAATTGGAAAAGACAAGTCGGAAATAAAAGCATCGCTAGCAGGCGCGCCGCGCCATACTTACCAGTCTGCATCTCCCCCGTTCAGCGCTGCAGCCATCACTTCATCACGGCATCCGTGAACCTGGAAGGGACAAAGAACAAGGTGAGCTGGGTGCCAACAAAGACAATCAAAGCAACCATATTATACTCACCAGAGTTACCGCTCCCCTAGGCATCTTTCATCAGCGTTCCACCTCTTTAACGCCACACCTGTGGGAGGAAAGAACACTTGTTAAAGACATTTATTTCGCTTTTACCGGACAACGCTGGGTAATACAGACTCTTACCCACGCGCAACCTGCAGCACTTCAGGTGAACTCTTCTCGGATTAAGCGTCAATACAAAAGGGATATAAACGAGTGAATAACAGACAATTGAACTCTATAGACATTATACTTACGGCTCCTTCTACGCGCCCCTGCGCTCGGTGCAGGATGGAGAGCTCATCATTACAAACAATAAGGTGAGACAGCAAAAGGGGAATATCGGGGTGCTTCGAAGGAACAAATTAAACAAGTGTTTCCTTGCATCGACTGGGTGGCTAATTCCCCTCCTCCTGCTTTTAGGAAACTACTTTTACGAATCAAGCAGACGAAGCTAGGAAGGCCAGTCCAGTCAGCCGTCTCTGCACTACGAATAACGCTGGTGGAGACCTTAGCAGCCCAGTTCCGATCGACGCCCCCGTGGGAATCAGGTGAGCGTTACACCAGGTGACCAAGATCCACTTGCACCTGCTCCCCCATCTGCAAAGGAAAAGAAGCCGGAGGGCTCCTTAAGTAGGGAAAAAGAACGGCAACCAGGAAGGTGGGAGGGGCTTAGGTCAGGTGACCAAGATCCACTTGCGCCTGCTCCCCATCTTCTCCAAAATATGAGACCGATTATTTATAGGAATTCGACATTTAAGTTGCTTTAACCATTAGTGTTGGCCACCTTTACCTATCATGCTCCGATCATGAAAACAGTGCCTTGCTGTTGAGGTGCTCTTGAAAACCCACATGGCAGCAAGGGCTGTCTGAGCCAAAGAAAGCAGAAAACCCAGAATTGAGGAAGCTAAAAAAATAAAATAAAAAAAATGGTAAAAAGGATCCAGATCCCTCTCCAGGCACAAAGTCGAAAATGTATGCCACCTGTAGGCACAAATAGATTTGGTGGCTGTCTCCTAGCAGAGAGGAGCCTGTACAGGACGTCCTCTGACGAATCCCGTTCCCATACCTGTCATGATGCCTACCTCCAAGGAGCCAGGTCCGACCCAGCAACCCCAGAAGCAGGTATCATTTCCCCCAGGGGAGTGCCAGCGGGCCCAAGCTGGGGCCCTTTGGACGCAGTCCTGGCGCCTTAGGCGCCAGGCTCATGTTGGACCCCTGTCCTGGCGCCTTAGGCGCCAGGCTCATAAAGCTAGACATGTGTTCAAGTGTTTTAATGTGCACTTACCTGATGCAGACCATGCTGCTACATCCAGGCCCTCTTGAGGCCTGAATAGAACTACTTTACCTGTGGGACTACTTTCCACCCGGGTGTGGTCGGGGAAGGATACACACTTGGAACTTCTTCCAAAGCTATTTAAACCACACCCGATCAGCAACTTACGCTTCGCGTTGTTCTGCTCCTCGCAGCTGGACGCTCACCGTGTCAGCTCCTGCATCTGGACCTCAGCCACGCCTGTCAGTATCCTGGGTCACCTGCAAAGGGAGACAAAAGACCTTACCTGCTGAATCAGCACCACGGAGACATCACACCGACGATCCTGAAAAGGAAGACATCATTTTTAAAAGCATTTCGCTACGATCGCTGCAGCGCTGCATTTCACTCACCTATCCTGGACGCCCATCTTCAGCAGCGATCATCCGGATCCACAGCCACTTCCCAGAGCCTAGAGAGAAAAAGACAAGAACAAGGTGAGAGAAGGAAAGGAATAGGAAAAGCTCAGTTTCCTTCTAAGACTTACCTGTTGGGTCATTCCCATTTCATTTCGGGTCTTGCCTCTTCCAGGCATTTCCCGGACCCCGGCCCCTATGGGGAAAAAGACATAAGCATTAGCGCTTGCTGCAACAAGACAATGAACATTATTATTAAGCTTGGACTTTTGAACTTGCAGCAGAACTTTTGCAGCGCCTTACCTGAATAGTCAAGCTTACCTGAACTCCCATCAATCCTCAATCCAGTGAAGTAACTGGGTTTCAACGCGCCCCTGCATCAGAAGCAGGATGGAGAGCTCATCCTTCCTGACCCTAAGGTGAGACTTCACGGGGAATCGTGGAAGGGTATCGTGGAGGGTTGGAAGAGAGTGGGAGGCTTGAGCATAACTCAGTCAGTAGGTAATACTCCCTTTTCACGCACAGGGGAATATTCCTGCGAGCCAGAGAAGCCAGAGTAGAGGGGCCCTTCCTGTCCATCTTCAGAGTCCTGCGCTTCACCATTGAAGAAGCATCAGCACTCGAAGCCAGACCTGCGCCTCCGTGGGAATCAGGTGAGCGTTACAATACCTCAAACTTTCAGCAGCCAAGCATGAAGGTTCAGGCTGTTGAGGTTCATATGCAAGATTCGAGCCTCGGGATTGGAGGTCTGTTCTCTGCATAAGGCGCCAGGGAGGACAGATGGTCCTGTTGAGCAACTCTGTGGACCACATTCTGTGGGCTCAGTCCGGAGATTTCAAAATCATTGTGGACTGAAACAGGCAAAGCGTGCGGGGCACCAGTACGATGACAGGGATTGGTGAAAATGCATAGAGGAGGTTCACATCCCCCTTGACCATCAAAGAGTCCCCCAAAGCAGCCTGCCGTGGAATTTGCCTGGAGCAGAACTATCTGTACTTCCTGTATACACTGGAAGTGAAGAGGTTCACTTGGAGTCCCCCCCACCCCCAACAGGAGAAGGCCACCTCCAGAAATTACTGACATAGATCCCCACTCATGGGATCTGTCTGCTCATCTGCCAGCCAGATGAGCTCCCATCAGAGATATGTTGTTCTCCAGAGCCCAGAATCACAGTCCCATTCCTTCTCTGCACAGAAACAAGGAGCCCAGACCACCCACCCAATTTTTTGATTTAGTGCCAGCATGTTGTTAATCAGGACAATTACAGCCTTGCCTCATACTAAAGGGAGGAACACAACCAGGGATGGCCCAATCGCTCAACTCGAGCAAACCTATGTGTTCGCTGCATTCTGACAGACGACAGGTAACTCACCAGCTGGTCTTGTAGGTGAGTGCACAGCCTTTCAGGGATGCGCTCTGACTAGAGATGAAGACATTACTTCTCTCGTTAATGTTCTTTGTGATGGATGTTCCTCCCACTGATTATTAACCTACGATATCCTATCCACAGCACAGTTGTTGGGCGAAAACTGTGCCGCTACCAGGGGGCACATCACAGTTCCGTCCGACACCTCTTTGCGCCCTGTGCCGTACAGGACGTTTGGGCCAGTTTACAAAGAGGTGTCGGACCTCATGATCTCAGTTCCACACCTCCCTCCTCCCTGGCTGCTGAGGGGCTGCAGAATCAATGCTGTTCTAGCTATTCGCCAAGAGGGGCAGGTACAGAGAGCAATGAGAAATTTGTGGGAGGAACATCCATCAGAATTATAGAGAGGCGAGTGATGGATTCCTTCCTCCCACGGATCACTCATCTTTGTCAGTCTCCCAAAGCAGTATGAATATCTGGAGGAGGGATTATTCTACGGACACCACTTGAACCAGAAAACTCTGGAGGACCGCCCTACCAGGTATCCTGGACTGAAAGAGAATACAAGCACTAATGTTTAGCACATGTGTGCAGAGATACCCATGTGGTCACCTGGCAGATGTCTTGGGCAAGTACTTCCCTCAGAAGGGAGGAGGAGGTGACAGCCACTCCTCTGGTAGAATGGGATCCGATACCCTCAGACATCCTTCCCAGCTAGATCATAGCAGAGATGCAGAGAATGATCGGACTTGAAGGGGCCCGTTTGGTCTGCTCTGCCAGCACAAGCACCAGCGTAACCAACGAAAAGCTGGTCATCTTTCCTAGCCCCTCATCCAAAAGACATAGTAGATGAGGGCCTGCATTGGGTCCAGCCAATGGAATCATTCCTCTGCCTTAGAAGGATGAGATGGAGGAAATAAAACACAGGAAGATGGTTCTGAAGGAGTTGAAATTCTGAGACCACTTTTGGAAGAAGAGAAACACTCAAAGTCACCTTCTCTGTGGAGAAAACCACATAGGGAGTTTTAATAGAAAGCCTGGAGATCAGTAACCCATCTCGCGGAAGTGGAGGTCACCAGGAAAATCACCTTAAGGGTGAGCAATCTAATAGAACAAGAACAAAAGGGCTCAAACGGAGCTTCCATAAGGAATGTCAAAACCACATGTAAATCCCACGCTAGGAAAACAAACTGGCGTGGAGGAAACTTGTTACATAAACCCCTCAAAAACTTCCTGACTGGATTCTTCTGGGGACCTCATAAAATGGAAACAGAGAGGTATGCCTTTAAAGTGACAATCTGCAGGCCCACTTGGGCCAATGACAGCAAAAAAATCTAAAGCAGGGGATACACAGTTCCAGAACGGTGTAATCTCGCTAGAACCAGTGGAATGACCGGGATCAGAGGGAACGCCTAAAAAGGAGCTTGAATGTCCACTCGACCATCAGCACATTGCCCAGAGCTCCCAGACAAAGACATTCCCGGGAGCAGAACAACTCGTTTCCTGTTCACACTGGAAGCGTATATGTCCACTCGAAGAGTTCCCCAAAAGGAGATCTCCTTGTGCAGGAATAAATTAAACACCCTCAGATCCAGAATGGAGTGCAAGCACCAGTCTTCCTTTGGCACCAGAAAATAGGTGAAGTACCAACAGTTGCCACGTTATGAACACAGTACCAGTAAAATTGCGCTCTTTGAGAGACGCTGATGGATCTCCTCCGGTGGATGCTGCACAAAATGGAGACAGTAACCCTGTTGGATGACCGGTAAAGCCCAAGCATCAGACGTGGTCTTGACCCATTCCTTGCTGAACAGGGAAAGTCTCCCCCCTGACGAATTTACAGGGTAACCATGGCAGAAAACCATAGAGGTTTCGCCTCTTGAGGTGCTGACGGTGGTTGCAGCTATGTCTCCGCTGAGGGCACCTCTACCCCTCAGGATGTACCTGCCCTGTAGACTTTGCGGGGAAGCCTGGCCTCGAAACCAAAGGAATTAGGAGCCAGAGGAATGAAAAATCTGGTCTCCTGACAAAGATGCAGAGGGGTGCTGGACAACCAGGTACAACGACTTTGCTGTGGCCTTTGAGGCCCGCTTTCGTCCCATGGCAACAAAGAATTTGAAAATTTAGATGGCGTGTTCCTGAAGTTAACACACTGCACAGGAAAAAGGTACTAATGTCATGTGGCACAGTGCTTCCATTTATAAATTGCCCAGCATGGGACGTGTGGAGGCTTTGGGCAGTGCCAATGTGGAGCCACAAAGCACCCCATGGCACCAGAGGTTTCCAGAAAGGAATCTGTGGCAGGAAGGAATACCTGAGGAAGGTGGGGGAAGGGTTCTTAAAACAGCCCCTTCAGTACAACGCTTCCCTGGGACTACCATTCCAGGTCTCTGACAATGTTGTTGAAACCTGAAAAAGAGCCGATGTATATCCCCGAAACCGAGACCACTGACAACTAAGAAGCCACTGCAGCAACCTAATGACTAGCTGGGCCCCTGGCACTATAAGAATTCAGAAGGTCGTAAAACCCAGCAAAGCTGAGGCAGGAACACTTTGCTTTGATTGGAAGACATGCACCCTCTTGGAGATACTAGCTACCCTATCCTTGAATTGGAAGACCCTGCCCAATCAAGTGTCCAAGACCACCCCAAATGAACTGGAGGGAGTGGAAAAGCAAAACCTTAGAATACCGGCAGTTCAAGGAGAAGCAGTAGGATGCATGTCCAGCTCAACTGTGCCAAAGCTTGGTCTCAAGAGGGAAAAGCAAAACCTTAGAATACCGGCAGTTCAAGGAGAAGCAGTAGGCTGCATGTCCAGCTCAACTGTGCCAAAGCTTGGTCTCAAGAGCAAGTTCGGACAAGTCAGTCGTTCAGATAGGGAAAGACACAGATCCCTTCCCTTCGGAGGAGAGCTGCTACCAATGTCAGCAGTTTGAAGACCCTGGGTGCCGAAAAAAGTCTGAACAGCAAGACCGTGAATTGGTAGTGGCAGTGCCCCACTGTGAAACTTGGGCACTTCCTGTGCTTATTGTGGATAGGCACATGGAATAGGCATCATGGAGATCCAGGGAGATCAGCAAATCCTGATGGTCGAGGGCTTGAAGTATTTGGGCTAGAATGACCTTCTTGAACTGGCCTTTGCGCAAGTACAAGTTCAAGAGCAGCCAATCCAAAAATCAGGCATCAGAGGTGGCAAGAATCCATTCCTCACTGAACTGGGACATTCTTAACTTTTGTACTGAATTTGCAGCTTTGCTATTTTATTGTACTACTGCATAATAGAACGCTGATAGTGCTGTTTTCTTTGCCTACTGTGGTGTGCTTGTCAGAGCAAAGAACTTTCACGTACGGCTGCTATTTTGGGTGTTTGTACTTGTGCATAGGGTGCCTGTGCTACAGTCCTGTCAGACCATTTCCCAGCATCACTAAGTATATTTTGGAAGTCCAGGCGCTTCAGCGCCGGCGCTTCCGAGACGTGCCGGTCTTCACCGGTCATGCCGCAGGTCGCTGGCTCCTACTCTCTGCTAGGCTCCTGCACTCTCCTTAAACTTTGACTGTGTGTCAAACAACTTCACTAGTAAGTCCTATTCTTTTAACACACAGTCAGTGGGCTTGGTGAGAGGTGTGTACTATACTTAACCATGTGCCTGGACAAAACAGCGCGCGCTGCCAGTGAAACTGCTTCTAACATTGCGCCTTTGTTAGTACTGTCCCTTTTCTTGCTTAACACTCGATCTCTCTACAAACATGGTGTCGAAATTGCAGACCATGTAAATGATTCCAACCCTGACTTTTTCGGTATCATTGAAACATGGCTCAATTCCAACTTGCCGACTCAAGCGACTCTCTCAACCCCAGATGAATACACTCTTTAGAGCAGATCGCTCTCAGGGCAAAGGTGGCAGAGTGGCACTTATGTGCAAATCCAGCCTAAATTGTCATGTTCTACCACACAATTCACCCGATGGTTGTGAATCCTTGTGCGTAAAAATTAAGACATCCTCTAATACCTCTCTTAATGTACTCACCGTCTATCGGCCACCCAAGGACATGCCCCTTTTCGAAGAACAACTCATTGACCTCATAACACAAATTGGTCAAAGTAAAAGCTCTCTATCATCATGGGTGATCTTAACTACTGGCCCAACGACCATCTTGACAAAAAATGACTCAGTTTAGAGGACTCAACCACCTCTATTGGACTAACCCAGTGGATTAAAACACCCACACAAAAGAGTGGACACATTGACTGGCTTATCTCACAAAATTCTATTATTTCAGACATCTTGGTTACACCATGTATATGGTTTGATCACTCTTATCCAGGCAAAAATCTCACTACCAGGTCCTCTACCTAAACTCAACACCAACCCGCGCCTGCGAAAACTAACTCGTAATTTGAAAAACATTACATCTCCTAAATTCTCACCCCTAGCAGCATCCAACCGTCAACCTATAACTAACTTAGCGGACTCCTCCGCCTTAGTTAACCACTTGACTCTCTCAATCTAACAAGTTGTGAATGAACTAGCACCCATGAAAATGAAATTCATTAAGTCTGAAACTACAAAAAAACACCTGGTTCTCAGACGACATTGTTAGGGCCAGACAAAACAAAAGGGCTCTGGAAAGATCCTGGAGAAAGGACCCCAACACCACCACACTAGATGCCTACAAAAAATCCACCCATGAATACAAGAAACTTATCACTAATGGCAAAGCCACACATTACAATAAAATAATTATAAATGCTAAATCCAATGTTGGTGAATTGTTTAAAATCCTATCTGATTTTCAGGACCAGCCTCCACCTTCCAATAACCTAACTGAAGACTCCAAATGGTGTCTAGACATCCATGATGCTTTCCTTTCGAAAATTGACTCACAAAGACAAAATTAATAAAGCCCTTAGCAACGTAACACAACCACTGCCCACAAAAAATGCCAAACACCGCAATAACAATGAAGATAAAATACCCCAATTCTCCTTTTCCCACTATTCTGAAAAGGAAGTGCTCAAGGTCATACAAGATCTTAAATCTACTTCCTGCCCTGGTGACGAGTGTCCCAAGAACATTTTCAAAGAATCGACTGACTTGCTAGTACCCTGGATCACCAAGTTGATAAACCTATCTTTTGACGAAGGTGTGGTACCAGATGTGCTAAAATCAGCTTGGATAACTCCCTTGCTGAAAAAAGAAAATGTAGACCCCACCAACAAGGATAATTATAGGCCAATAACCAACGTGCCTTTTATACTGAAGATACTGGACAAACTGGCATATAAACAACTCCAGGTTCCTGTTGAAGAACACAAGATCCTCGGCATTCGACAGTCAGGATATAGGGCTCGGCATGGTACTGAAACAGCCATGCTCGACCTCAAAACCACACTGGCGAGCATTGCTGACAAGAATCAAGCCGCACTACTGATGCTTCTTGACCTCTCCGCAGCCTTTCATCTGGTAGATCACAGCTTACCAGTGACAAGGCTCAGAGAGGTCGCAAATTGTTCCTCGATGGCATCTAACTGGATCGCCTCCTTTCTGGGCCCTCGCATGGTTAGAGTTTGTGTAGGGAGTCACCACTCCACTCCTATCTCTCAAACCTGTGGTGTCCCCCAAAGCTCCTGCCTGTTGCCACTGCTTTTTAATTTGTACATTTGCCCTCTCCATGACCTCTTAAACTTGGTGTTCAGTATACCAACTACGCAGATGACACACAGGTGGTCATACAGCTTAGTGGTCAGTACAGAAATGATGTTGAGGCCATCAATAACATCTACAAAGCTATCCAGGACTGGATGGCTTGTAACTCACTAGCCTTAAACAACAATAAAACCAAACTAATGATAGTATCCTCCAAGAACACCCGGAGCAAACTAGATACTGATTACCAAAATTGATGTGTGCCGGTGTGGTGAGGCGCTGGGTTAGAACTAAATTTGAAAAGACAAACTGAAGTCAATGCGACCCTTACAAACCAAATAAGATTGGGTTGCTGCACGAAAGAGGGACCAGCAGTCACCTCAAAAACTGCTAATAGATACAAACACTTGAAAAATGTCACCTCTAAATGATTGCGCAGCCCTAAGCGAATGGTAAATATCCTATTCAAATTGAATGTGTAACTGGACAACAAATACAGTGAAACAAAGAGTCCAAAGCAATAGATTATTCAGTCAAAAAACGCTGTTGAAACAGATTTTGAGTTGATGCAAAAACAAGACTGCCGACACGTGTTTCAACCCAAAACAACAGGTCCTTTTCAAGGCAAGACTGTGGTGTTGGTATGATTCATATACATTCCAATACAGCAAAATATTATATAATCATGCCATAAGGATAAGAACAGAGGAAGAAGAGGGGGCCAGAGTTAAAGAAGAGAAATGCAACCAAGAAAGAAAAAAGCCCATATGGAAATTACATCATGTCAAAGAGAAAAGGAACCATTTCAATGTGAAACATATTCCAAGTAAATAAGGAGTAAATAAAAAACATTTGATTTGTTACCATATGTTGTAGAGCCAAAAATCATGGTCGAAGTGAATCGACATATGTAAATGTCCATATAATGAAAACAAAATGTGTAAAAAAAGAGAGAACACCATAAGCCTGAATCCTAAAACAACTGATACATTTTAACAATTTATTAATCCCATGTACACGCATAGTGCAAAGGTAACAGTATATTGTGCCAAGGATCAAAATGCTCATCCCTCATGCGCCTCATGGTGGTAAAATGTATTATTACATTGTCACCTGTGTGTGATATAAATGTTAAAATGAATAAATGTTTTACTGTATGTTATTCAAACTGAGTTGGAAAACCCAAGCCCTCCTTGGGGGCAGATATATGGGCCAATTCTAAAATAATTGATTCTCCTCAAGAATATAAACGGCAAATAACTGAAAAATACATAAACAAAGAAACCCAAGACATGAGTTGTCTTGACAAGAGATCGACATATGACTTAAATGGGTTGTCAAAATTAGCCAAATGAGTAAAAATAATGGACAGCGATACCTGAAGCAGTCTCTATTACTGATACATTGTGGTACATTCCCAGAACATGGGAGTTTGTTCAAACGTTGCAACTGCCAAAAAAAGACAATGCATCAAAACCCAATTCCGCAGGTAGGTCGAATAACAAATATTTGTAAGAATCAGTCTAACAGTGAGATACTCTGAAAGTACTGTCAAGCCCATACCTGTAAGTTCAGGGGCTGGTTCCCCACTGTGGCCAGAGTCCAAACGGTTCACGAAATCAGTGTTGTGCAGTTAATTCCTTCCATGTGTTTAGAGAAAAGAACCTAAAAATGTGTCACGTGACTCAGTCATGTGGTTAAATTTAGCGCAAGGAATTATGGTAATGGTAGTCCTTGTGTTAAGTATGGCAAGCGCTTGCATCTTGTTTGTGCCCTAGACAATGTCTACATGTGTTAACACAACTATTAAATATTAAATAAAAGTCTGATGCATAATAAGTTGTAATGGCAGTGTGCATGTGAAATAAAAATTTCAAGAAAAAAAAGAAAAAAAATTTAAAATTGAAAAATCAAAAATCTCTGGAATGTTTAATGACGGCGAGGGACAGATGAGCAATTTGATACTGGCAAAGATTCCAGACGGTCTTGGTTGTTTAAATTTGACTGGATGTAAATACATGAAAACCAACAAGGAATTATCGAAATGCAGTTGCTGCAAGTATAGGAAATATGCACCAGCATTTGTATAAAGCATTACAAAAATACATTTAGTTCCGTGTCCGTGTTGAGACCAAGACTGGTACAACGAAGTTTGGCGATGGTGCGTGCCTCAAGCTGACGTAAAAGTAATTGACAGTCCCCGCCTCTTGGGTGGGAATGCGCTTGAATGAGCCCGATGAACTTAAGATCTTTTACTGAATCCATTTGATGATTCTGTTGCCAATGCAGGGCAAGTGGCAGCTTCGGATCTTGGCTCTTCATGTGTGCAAAATGTTCTCGAATGCGGACTCGCAGTTCTCTTATAGTAGAACCAACATATACCTTGCGGCATACGCATAAAATGGCATACACCACAAATTTCGATTTACAATTAATAAAATCGGAAATGTGAATTGCCAAACCATGGTGGCAACTGAATGTATTTTGGATAAGAGCATATTGGCAAAAATTGCAGAGACCACATTTGAAAAAACCAACAGGTTTGGGTGGAAGCCAAGTTAAAGGCTGTGCATGAGTAGGCTTTGGTTGTAAGAACGAAGGGCAGAGTTTGTTGCGCAATGTTTTGTTACGAGTAAAGATGAGTTTGGATGTAGCCGAGACATAAGGCAAAAGGTCTGGGTCAAGTCTCAACAAATGCCAATGTTTGCTTAACAGGCGATAGAGCATGCAATGGTCTTCTGAATATTTCGTTATGAACTGTACATACTCCAGACTTTGTCTGGTGGGTTCTGTATTCGTAACCAACGTCTGATCCTGAGTGAATGTGTTGATACGGTTGAACCCTTGCTTAATGCATGGACTACTGTATCCACGTTCATGGAACCTCCGCCTAATCATGCGACTCATGTTGAAAAGCCATGTCAGTACTGCAATTACGTCTCGCACGATAGAATTCTCCAAATGGGATGTTAGAGATGACAGATTTTTTATGGCAGCTGGAGGCATGCAACATAGCATTAACTGCGGTGGGTTTCCGAAAGGTTTAAGTTTGTAGTTCATCATTCACAATGTTAATCTGGAGATCAAGGAATTCCATAGACAGAGCTCACATGTCCAGAAAATTCTATGCCAAAATTATTACGATTAAGATATTCAGAAAAATCAGCAAAGGACGAAGACGTCCCATTCTAAATGACCAGGACGTCATCTATGTAGCGTCTCCATACTATGAGATTCTGTTTATATGGGTGGTCTGTGTATATGTGTTTGTCCTTAAAAAAAAACCTTTCGGAAACCCACCGCAGTTAATGCCATGTTGCATACCTCAGCTGCCATAACAAATATGTCATCTTTAACATCCCATTTGGAGAATTCTAACGTGCGAGACGTAATTGCAGTACTGACATGGCTTTTCAACATGAGTCGCATGATTAGGCGGAGGTTCCATGAACCTGGATACAGTAGTCAATGCATTAAGCAAGGGTTCAACCGTATCAACACATTCACTCAGGATCAGACGTTGGTTACGAATACAGAACCCACCAGACCAAGTCTGGATTATGTACAGTTCATAACGAAATATTCAGAGGACCATTGCATGCTCTATCGCCTGTTAAGCAAACATTGGCATTAGTTGAGACTTGACCCAGACCTTTTGCCTTATGTCTCGGCTACACCCAAACTAATCTTTACTCTTAACAAAACATTGCGCAACAAACTCTGCCCTTCGTTCTTACAACCAAAGCCTACTCATGCACAGCCTTTAACTTGGCTTCCACCCAAACCTGTTAGTTTTTTCAAATGTGGTCTCTGCAATTTTTGCCAATATGCTCTTATCCAAAATACATTCAGTTGCCACCATGGTTTCTCAATTCACATTTCCGATTTTATCAATTGTATATCGAAATTTGTGGTGTACGCCATTTTATGCATATGCCGCAAAGTATATGTTAGTTCTACTGTAAGAGAACTGCGAGTCCGCATTCGAGAACATTTTGCACACCTGAAGAGCCAAGATCCGAAGCTGCCAATTGCCCTGCATTGGCAATAGAATCATCAAATGGATTCAGTAAAAGATCTTAAGTTCATCGGGCGCATTCCCACCCAAGAGGCGGGGACCGTCAATTACTTTTACGTCAGCTTGAGGCACGCACCATCGCCAAACTTCGTTGTACCAGTCTTGGTCTCAACACGGACAGGTAACTAAATGTATTTTTGTAATGCTTTATACAAATGCTGGTGCATATTTCCTATACTTGCAGCAACTGCATTTCCATTATTCCTTGTGGGTTTTCATTTATTTACATCCAGTCAAATTTAAACAACCAAGACCGTCTAGAATCTTTGCCAGTATCAAATTGCTCATCCGTCCCTCGCCATCATTAAACATTCCAGAGATTTTTGATTTTTCAATAAAAAATATTTTTTTTCTTCTTATTTATTTTTATTTTGCATGCACACTGCCATTACAGCTTATTATGCATTAGACTTTTATTTAATATTTAATAGTTGTGTTAACACATGTATACATTGTCTAGGGCACAAACAAGATGCAAGCGCTTGCCTTACTTAATACAAGGACTACCATTACCATAATTCATTGCGCTAAATTTAACCACATGACACATTTTTAGGTTCTTTTCTCTAAACACATGGAAGGAATGAACTGCACAACACCGATTTCGTGAAGCGTTTGGACTCTGGCCACAATGGGGAACCAGCCCCTGAACTTACAGGTATGGGCTTGACAGTACTTTCAGAGTATCTCACTGTTAGACTGATTCTTACAAATATTTATGTTATTCGACCTACTTGCGGAATTGGGTTTTGATGCATTGTCTTTTTTTGGCAGTTGCAACGTTTGAACAAACTCCCATGTTCTGGGAATGTACCACAATGTATCAATAATAGAGACTGCTTCAGGTATCGCTGTCCATTATTTTTACTCATTTGGATATTTTTGACAACCCATTTAAGTCATATGTCGATCTCTTGTCAATACAACTCATGTCTTGGGTTTCTTTGTTTATGTATTTTTCAGTTATTTGCCGTTTCTATTCTTGAGGAGAATCAATTACTTTAGAATTGGCCCATATATCTGCCCCTAAGGAGGGCTTGGGTTTTCCAACTCAGGTTTGAATAACATACGGTAAAACATTTATTCATTTTAACATTTAGATCACACATGGGTGACAATGTAATAATACATTTTACCACCATGAGGCGCATGAGGGATGAGCATTCTGATCCTTGGCACAATAGTCTGTTACCTTGGCACTATGCGTGTACATGGGATTAATACATTGTTAAAATGTATCAGTTGTTTTAGGATTCAGGTTTACGGTGTTCTCTCTTTTTTTACATATTCTTTCGTTTTCATTATATGGACATTCACATATGGACACTTCGACCGCGATTTTTGGCTCTACAACATATGGTAACAAATCAAATGTTTTTCATTTACTCCTTATTTACTTGGAATATGTTTCACATTGAAATGGTTGCTTTGCTCTTTGACATGATGTAATGGCCATATGGGCTTTTTTCTTTCTTGGTTGCATTTCTCTTCTTTAACTCTGGCCCCCTCTTCTTCCTCTGTTCTTATCCTTATGGCATGATTATATAATATTTTGCTGTATTGGAATGTATATGAATCATACCAACACCACAGTCTTGCCTTGAAAAGGACCTGTTTTGGGTCGAAACATGTGTCGGCAGTCTTGTTTTTGCATCAACTCATAAAATCTGTTTCAACAGCGTTTTTTTGACTGAAGAATCTATTGCTTTGGACTCTTTGTTTCACTGTATTTGTTGTCCAGTTACACATTCAATTTGAATAGGATATTTACCATTCGGTTAGGGCTGCGCAATCATTTAGAGGTGACATTTTTCAAGTGGTTAGATACTGATTACTACAACTTCCTTATTGCAAGCAAAATCACAGTCCAGAGGAAGGTAAAAACTGTCTTAGATGACGAATTAACCATGAAGCCGCATGTCTCTTACATCAGGTCTAGCTGCGGACTGATCAATAAGCAAAATCAATTACATCCGCCCATTTCTAACAGCCGAAAACTGTGCTCTCCTATCCACTGTGTTGATAAACTCCAGACTGGACTATTGCAATAGCCTGTTGTCTGGTACTTCTGCCGAAAATATCAAATCCTTACAAGTGGCCCAGAACAATGCTGTCCGGACCATCTTAACTCAATCTCTTTGCTCCCATATCTCCATCTTCAGGAAGAAGCTTCATTGGCTACCAGTCAAACACCGGATTACACATAAAATGCTCACTATGACACATAGTTGCATCTCTTTCAGCAGTCCTATCTACTTGTCTGAACGCATTAACATCAAGAGCAATGGAAGAAATCTTCGTTCATCCTCTGCGACAGTCCTGGCTTCCCCCAGATTTAAGACTGCAAAATTTGGAGCCACCAAGCTTGACCTTCAGGGCCCTCTACTTTGGAATGCCATGCCGGCAGGGCTACGACAAATCAAAAACGACCTATTTAAAAAAGCCATAAAAACCTACCTTTTTAACATGGAGTAATCCTTATGACCCCTTTCTGATCCAGCTTGCTCTCTCTTTTTGTCGTGTCTATGTCTGTGTTTTGTGTGCGCCCTGAGGCCCAGGGGCATGCAGCGCGTTATAAGAACTAAAATAAATAAATAAATAATTCTGCCTCCGTGGGGCGTAAGAAGCAAAGGGATCAAAACCCCTGCGTCCAATAGTGGGGGTTACAGGGTGTTGCTGATTGACTGCTTGGCTCAGATACTTTGCAAGGATCAGGGTTGGAAGACCGCGGCTGAAATGTTGAGGGAGAGAAGACCGAAAGTAATTTTTCTGAAAATAACTTTCGGTCTTCATATGATCGATGGCCATATTGTCGCAGATTCTTCCTGTTGAAGGGTCTTCTGGTACGGAAGGCATGTTTCTATTCTCCCTCTTCAGTCACCCCCTCTGGTCGACTTGACCATAGAACCATTATCTCCTCCGTCGTCTATCAGACACCACACTTTTGTTAATCCCGCTAGGTGTCCATAGTAATTGACATGATCTTCAAATGACCAGTACATGTAGACAACCTTTTTCGGGCTTGCAGTATACCCACTTCCCAATGTATTTTGGGTTGCTGGGGTTTTCTACCTTCATTCCAGGTGGGAATATGTCAGGTGCTATCTGTTTCAGCCTTTCTATTTCCTTTATAGTGTCATCCGTTTGCTCCCCTTTCTAGTTCCATAAGTAGTTGTATTCCTACTACTTCTGCTGTCTTCTGACATCTTGCAATGCATATCTTTATTCCAAGCAGAGATTATGTTCTCAATATCAGTCCTCCAGCCAGTACCTTTAGGCCATCTGCCAGCCGGGAAGGCATCCATGACCAGAGATGGGCAAACCAGCTCTTGTCCTTTCCTATCCCCCTTGCTTCTGCTTCCATCTTTGCATGCGTGTGGGCCAACTGGGTGACTCTGTCTGATAGTGTTCTGTTATCTTCATCGTTGGCGGGGATGAATGTGCAGCAAGAACTTCCCATTTTTGCGAAAACAACTCCTTCCATCACTGTGAGGAAATCTAGGACACATCTGTTCTGTAGTGCCACCAACCTTATCGTTGAGCTGTTTTATTGCGTTGAACCTGTTCACCGTTGCATTGATGGGGACCATAAATTCCCAGCGGGTAATTTGCAGCCATTTAGCGTTGGCATACACTTGTACTCCAGGAAATGGGGATGCAAATAACATTTGTGTTCTGCTGAATTGTCTATGGTAGGCTGGTACTTTGTTTAGTGCAGTTTCAGAACGTCTCCGCAAGTAGTTTCCTTCGATCTTCACCCTGCTGAGCTTTTGATGTTCGCCGGCTTCTTCTGGTTTGTTGGATGCAGGGGTTAGTGATCTCCTTTTCCCTTTTGTTGTATTGCATTGCATTTTAGGGAATTCATCTAGTTTTCTGTGGCACCACTAGAGAGGGCATGCTCACATGTGCCTGGGAGCATATCCACCCCCAATCTGGAGGCAGCTTGTCGTAGGCCTTTGCTACGCAAGCCCAATAGTGGTACATTAGGACAATTGTCCCTACTCCCCATCTCTGGTATTGTTTCTATTCTTTTGCATCCAACATTTTCTCCCACCTCTTCTTCACCATTGTTTTGAAAGCAGAGAGCCGGTTTAGCTAGTGGGACCTGCTTCATGGTCTACCCAAGTCACTAGTCTTGCGATTTTGTCCCACTCCTTGAGGCAATTGTCATTTTATTCTTGTACTTTACTCACTGCTGCCTTTGCCAATGGTACTGCTTTGCTTCCTACTACTCGTCCACCTAGTCATCATTTGTGTATACTTGTCCATAGGTCAAAAGGTGTGGTCTTTCCCAGCACCCCAATTCTCCTCCCATCTCTCTTGCTCTCCACTTGCATAGTAGGTTGTTCAAGGTTATCGTTTTTGTTTCTCTCTTTTCTGGTCCTCCTGTAATGTACTGCAGGCTTTCAAGCGAGTTGCCAGTAATTGTTATTCATGGGTAATGTCTTAATAGAACTGTCCTCCTATGAAAAGGTTCCCTTGGACATCCATCTTAAGGTTGCCGTCTTCCCTTGGAATCTTTCCCAAGATTGAACCATGACTCGGTGCATAAGGCATTGTGCTGTTGCTGCGGGTATTTCTGTTACTACAAAAGTCCTGGAGGCGCTCATGTCATAGGGGATCAATGAGCAGAAATAATAGCTCTCATCAGTTGTGTCCCTCCCAATTTTGGACATGCGTTTGTACCAAATGTTGGTTATGTGTGCAGTGTCTGTGAGATATGTTTCTACCCCCTTCATATCTGTGGCAATACTGTGCTTACCTCTCCTTACCTTTTCAACAGTATCACCTGTACCAGCTGACAGCGCAGTTTGTGCAGCTTGGGTCGGGGAGTTAGTGTGGGATAAAGTGGATACATGCAAAGCAAGAACGAGCTGCCAGAAGGCAGTTGCTAACAGTCCAGTCAAAAGCAGTAACCACACAATAAACAGTACTACTTTTATTATATTCATCATTGCTACTTACACTGCCAATGCAGCTGATGAGATAAATTTGCCCGCCTGAAAATCGCGATAAAAGGCTTTCTTGTAAGTATAATCAAGCTCTGCGTGCTAAATAATCATCAAGTGCTCATACAAACATCTGTTCCTAAATCCTCCGTATGGTGGGATGTCGGAGTGTGGGTAAGACAGGGTATGCACTCTGCTCAAGTGGTGGGTATGTTTGTACTAAGTATTCAAGAAATGCGTACTAGCAAATTCGCGGTGATCGGGGCCTAAAATTCATGGGTCCTCTTATAGCATGGACAAATTGGTCGGGAGTGCTTCTGGGTGCTCAATAGGAGGCACCATCCGAGTTATTCCCTAATAACGACACCTGTTAATACTTTTACATCAACAATCAATGAACCCTGCATGTGCGAAAAAAGAGAAATGTTAAGACATTGTTAAATCATAGTCGGGAGTACGAACTGTGCGTTCGGAATGGCAAGTTAAAACATGTTGCTACCATATGATTTCTTTGTATATTCCACGTTATTGAAGTGAGTGTGATATGGGATTATGGGGGAGTACTACTTCTACTTAGCTTACTGAATGTCCTGGGGATGGTGCATTGTTCATTACTGGCCAATCTTTACCAGTATTGCTGTGGGAGGCTCAGTTACTTCAGAATGTCTGAGCCTAGTATGCCCAATTGTCTTTGGTTCATCAGGGTCTGGGGTGTTTGGGTCGTCTTGCTGGATGTTGGTAAATGCAACGTTGGTTGTGTCGACCTCTGCAGCCGCGTGTTGGGGTGAGGCTGATGGTTTAAAAAGTTTGATATTGTGCAGGCGATTCCAAACTGGCTTGCCCTGTAGCTTTACTGTCCTGTCCGTCGCAGCCTCCACAAGGTGGTGGCCTGTGAAGCGAGTCGCATTCCAACGTCTGACAACATTTCGTAGAAGTACCCTGTCACCTATTTGAATAGGTGCTTCTTTCTGTATGTCCGTGTTGCTGGTGTCCTCTTGCGTGTTGTCTTCTGGCTTTCCGCTTGTCTGTTGTATCTGGTGAGAGATGAAAGAAATGCTTAAAACAAGTGAAGTTACGGAATCATATTTTTTGTCCTAACGCCTCGGCTGTGTTTTGGCAATCCCTCAGAGCCCTTCGGGGTGGAGCCAACGGTAGGTGCATCCTATCACCACCTCATGGGGCGTTGAATGTTGGTCATACCCTGGCTTACCTCATAATTGGAACAAGGCAAGATTTAGACAGTAGAGAGTTCTTTGTGCTCTGCTGATTCTTTTGCAATACAGTCCTTCAGGAGTCCATTGAGGCATTCATACCCAGTTTGCTTGCGGGTGGCATGAATTCGCACAGGCAGATGGGCGTTTCTCCTAGCAGGGTAGTAATGTGTTGGAACAGTTCATTGGCGAAGTGCGGCCCGTTGTTGGACCGCAGGAGCTCACAAACGCCCCATCTTGGGAATACTTCTCTGACCAGGAATTTTGCTGCTCTGAGGGCATCGGCATGGGAGCATGGCCCAGCCTCTACCCACCTGGAGAAGGGACAGACCACCACAATCATGTAGCAGTATCCTTGACATACCTGGATCATATCCATGTAATCAACATGGAGGTGTAGAAACGGCCTAAGGGTCTGGGTATAGTTCCTGTTCTTACTCTTCGGTGTCTGGCCAGCAGTAATCTACATATTGTAGTACTGTGCTGTCTGCTTGGACATTTGCTAGGTCCATCTGTATTACTCTGTTGAAAATGGATGGCGACTCAAAATACCCTTGTGGCAACCTAGTATGTTTCCACTTCTGGTTGCGGTACAGAAAACTGGTCAAATCTTCCGAGTCCAGGTGCAATGGTATTGAGAAAAACTTGTTTTTGAGATCTAGAACAGTAAAGTATGTAGCTTCTGATGGAATTCCACACAGGATCGTTGCAGGGTTTGCTTCTACATGATATTCTGATTCTACAATGTGGTTAGGTGGGCATAGATCTTGAATACAACACCATGACCCCCCCCCCATCCGCCTTACGCAGAGGGTATACTGCCATGTTGCTTAGAGATTGATGGTACCAGGATGCCTCTTTGAATGAGGGTGTTGATTGTCCCATAAATGCCTTCATCTGCCTCTTTCGTCAGAGGGTGTTGCTTCACTCTTGGCAGTATTGCACCAGGTTACAGTTTTATTTTCACTCCCCTTATGATTTTTATGTACCCCACATCATAGGGACTTGTGGTCCATAAGTCGTTTGGTACCTTGGCTAGGTCTGTTACCAAAAATGGGGGTGGAGCTTTGAGTGCCATTGCCATTGCCATTTTCTGTGTGGCTTCCCTTTATGTGATATGTAGCCAAAAGCCCACACTCACTTCTAACATCGTTTGTCTCCACTCTGCCATCTGAAAACAGCTCCTCATCGGTCACCGAAGTCCATATGCATCCTTCTGCCGCTGCAATTATTGCCATATGTGCTTTCCCTTGATCATCTACTGCATGTACTGCGATCCACTCTTTTCGTACCACAATCCCTTCAATGTCTATAGCTACTGCTGTTCCTTCTTCCTCATCTGATGCCGTTTCTGGTCTGACTCCCCCTTCTGCACAGTTTCCCCACAATACACCTAGACAAGTTGTCTTACAGTGAGCATGTGTATTCCTGACTTTGAGCATATTATGCCTTTGTCAGTGAATGAGATGGTCTTGTTGAGTCTGCTCATTATATCTCGAACTAATATATTTACAGGTGCATGTTTGGAATAAAGTAAGGGTAGGGTTAGGCTGTGCTCCCCAATAGATGAGATGTTATCAGTAAATGGAACCACCTCTCGAGCCCCAGAGAGTCCTTGTGTGTTCATGGCATCACCTGACAACGCAAAAGTCCCTTCCCGAATACATGACCTAGTCGCCCCATTGTCAACAAGAAAGGAAAATGTTTTGTTACCCATCCCCACCCTTATGCAAGGTTCTTTCACAGGATTAGGTGTGACCGACAGGATGGGACACAGCAAGTTAGTCTGTGGGCTGTCCTATTGGGGAGTTAGCGATATTCTGTTCCCTTTGTAGGGGCTGTTTCGTACTACAGTGACCCCTCCCATTTTCTGTATTGGTACAATTGCTGTCGTATCCATGGGCTCTGGGGAGTGGGCATATAATTGTGCTAGCTGCTGGGCTGGTGTTGCCACTTGAGGCACCATCGTCTGGGGTGGTGCTGTGGTTGGGGGTGCTTGCGGGGTTTGTGTCGGTGGGGGTAGCTGTGTCTGCTGCTGAATGGCTTGCATCTGTCCATGTTGCTATATGTCTGACGTATGTCTCCCCGATACCCCTGTTCTCCCCACCCTGTTTGTGCCCCCTATCCCGGCATGCTCGGGAAATGTGCCCTAGTTCTCCACAGGCACAGCACTGTGGTGGCTCTCCTGCCTGCCATAGGAATCCTTCTCCCCCACCTGGTCCCTGTGACATTTACTGCGTGTAGCCCCAAAACCCTCCTGCATATTGGTGATAATGGCCCAAACCCCTGTCCTCCCTGAACGCCTCCCATCCCTCTGAAGCTCTGTGGGTAGCCGCCTCTCCCCATATATCCCCCACCCATGGGTGGTGCGTATGCTGGCAGGGTGCTGCATGGCTGTTGTGGTTGGAGCTGAGGTTATGGTTGAGAGATCGCTGTTTGTGCCTGGGGGCCGGGGTTCGTCATTAGTGCTCCCGCTAATGCATACTTGGTTAATTCCTTCTGTAATAACTTCCCTTCATCTGTCTTCCTCTCTTTTGCCTTTTGTTTCATCTTTTGTTGACACAACCTGCAATGATGCACTATGGCGAGTGCCTTTGCCTCCATTCCTACTAATTTCTTCAAGTTTTTCTGTAGTGCTCTGGTAACCCTTGCACCAAGATATGATAGAATATTGCTATCGGGTTTTGAGGCACCAAAGCTATTGAATCTCCTGAATGTTAATTAACAGTATTCTCATTGTCATGCATCTAGCGTGACGTGATGTCCCCTATGTCTGACGTATCGGGGAATTTCATTCACAGTGCCTGCCATACTACTGCCCTACAGTTTGCAAATGGTGCTCCATCGTGTGCTGTGTTCCGAATGGTCACCCCTGGAAACACCACCCTCTTCCAGATGTCATCAGCTGTGTCACCCAGTATGGAAACCAACAGCCCCTTAACATCACCCACTGCCAGATTATGTCCCGTCGTTAACTTCTCCATTTCATAAAGCCATTTCCCAGCTCCTCCACTTAAAGAAAGGGTTTTTAATCATTCCATCGACAGACAAAGCATCTAATGCCATACCATCTGAAAAAATGCATTTTTTCATTATTTTATTTATTTATTTAATGGGGGACTCCCAATCCCCTTTTAACCTTTAAACCCCGTTTTTATTAAACTAAACCCTTTACCATCTAAGAAAATGCATTAGATACTTTTTTTTTTTTTTAGATGGTATGGCTGGCGATGCTTTGGTTGTCGATGCAATGACCAGATACCAATAAAGGGTTATCTTCACTTGATGTTTTCCTTATCTGTGTGTTTCCAAGGTACGTATTGTGATCTCGTCCCCTCCCAAATAACGGCATCTGTGAATATGCGGCTCTCTCTTACGGTGTTTGTCTATACTTCCTTACCTCGATGGGTCCTCTCTCGTCTTCAATTTCTGCACCCATTTCTATAGGTTCTATTGTGTGTGCCTGCTGTGCAGTGTTGTGAGCCCCCACCAGTCACCCTCTGGAACAGGGATGTCCCCTTGTCTGTGTGATCGTTGCCCCGTCCCCTCCAGAGCCTGGGGAGGTCTCGGAGCCTGCTGCTGTACGGTGTCTCAGGGCTCCCTCCTCTGCTGTGTCTTGTGAAGGGCTGTCATGCGGTTTACCCCTCTGTTCATGTGTCCTACACTCCCAAGAGTTCCCTCCATTAGTTCTGGTGAGATAGAGCTTGTTAGGCCCTTCCCTCTTCTCGTCACTATGGTCATCGTCGTTGTCAGATTCGTCATTCATGTTGCTACAGAAACTAGTTGAGAAGTTCCATTTTTGCGTAACTAGGCTGGGGTCGTGCGGTACATGAAGATCGATGTCTGAATTTACATATGTCCTCCTCCCGCACTCCCAGGCGTGCAGCGCCATGTCCACTTGGTCCACCATTGTACTCACCTATGTTTTCTTCTTCCTTTTGTTTGTCCTCTTCTTGCCTTTTCCTCGCTAATTCCATTTTAATTTGGTCACTTAACTTTTCTAACACCCGTGCGTCATCCTTCCTACTTTGTTCCCTGTACACCTTTTCATCCTCAGTTGCTTCAATTGCTTCCCTCGTACTTATGCGATTCCTGCAATAATATTTTCTTCCCCCACAATGTCATCTCCATCTCCTTTCCCTCTTCTAACATCTTCTCTATTCCCGTTTCCTTTCCGTCTCCTCCCTTTGTTTTTTCCCCTTCAACTCTCCCTCTACTTTGTCCTTTAGTTCCTTCTCCAATATTGCTGAATGCTCTCTCCAACTATGCTCCTGCAGTTCCAGCTCATTCGCCAATTCTTGATTTCGCACTTTAGCCTCCTTTTGTAACTTTGCTTCATACTCTTGAGGCTGTGCCTTTCCGTCCTCCTCTAACTGATTTGTACTTGCGCAACACCTGTGTCCCAGCTCCAAACTTTCTATTGCCTTAATTGCACTCTGCTTCCCCCGTTGTGGCCCCTTTTAGTTTTAATTGTAGCTGTGCAGCTATCCATTTCTCTGGTCCTATACCTGCAAACAAATTTTTCGCGTGCCGCAGCTCCTCCTTGTCGCGGTTGGGCCCGTCGGCCACCCGCC
This sequence comes from Ambystoma mexicanum, assembly GCF_040938575.1. Classification (NCBI taxonomy): domain Eukaryota; kingdom Metazoa; phylum Chordata; class Amphibia; order Caudata; family Ambystomatidae; genus Ambystoma; species Ambystoma mexicanum. The sequence continues at coordinate 775,374,452 of NC_090939.1, read as the reverse complement.
CTGTCCCTTGCAATAGTACAGTTTGGGCATATGCGCGTGGTTTGTATGCAGGGTTCGAGTACCCCTCTGCTGCTTTTCATTATCTTAATGGATATAAGCCCCGTTTCTCCTCCGCATCAGAAATTACACTCAGCGTTGCAGGAAGTGAAGCAGAGGGATCTTTAGCTAACCTTTTCTCTTTGTACGTATTCTAAATGGGTCAAAAGTGATTGCAGCACATCTTTGGAGAAACTGCCATTGGGAGGCCATGGCCTGGCTATTTTCACTTCTGTGGTTTTAGACCATTGTATGCTGTACTTAACTATCTTGTTTTTATATGGGGACAGGGTCTTGTGAATATAGAATTCATTTCTCCTAAGCTGCATTTTAGTTTGACTCAGCAAGACTAAAGGCACCGTTCACATTATAGCGTTTGTTTGCCCTAAACTGACGACTCTTGTGTTTGCACGCGAGCCCTGGGTTTCGCCCTGAACACACATTCAGGAATGTCCCTCTGCTCGCCTTTCCTGTAACTGCGTACATGACAGCAACTGGTAGGCTTCTTTGCTTTCCTTCCCACAATGTACAGACTTCAAGCCTTTCCTGCAGTATGTGTTTACTGAACCATATGCCCGCTTTTATGAATAGTGATTATTCAACATCTGCGTCCTTTCCTGCAACATAAGCATAAACCATCTTTGTTTGACATTTGTTTTTTCCTGCGATGCATGTGAGGGGAGTTTTTGTCCGACACTCGTGTGTCACCCTGCAAAAAGTATGTCCTACTTTTGTTCAATGTCTATAAAAGGAAGTGATTATTGTTGCCTCAGCAAGATGTACGATGTTTGGTAAAATTCCATAATGTATCAAATTTGATTAGATGCTCGTTTTGCACGTCCTCGCGCACCAAGACCACATCTGCATCCTGAACATATTACGACATGCCCCGATAAGAAATATGAATTGACATCCTTTAGAATGCCCGGCCTTTGTTTCTCACCGCAATGTCTGGGATTACAGCCAAAAGTGTTCTGGCAGGAAACTATGTCTGGAAGTGTCTCATTTCTTTGCCAGCCATAGAACTCAATGTTAGCATTTTCCTATGAAATGTATCGACTCTACTATTAGCGCACTCAGACATCACCTCTATGATGAAGGCCTGTATTCGGCCCCTTTTGCAAAAGCCTTTGTCTTGATTGAAATAAATGACTGTTAAACCCACTTATTTATTGGAGGAGACCCCGGCCTTGTGGATTTAGAATGTACATTAGCATCCCTGTTGGCGAGCATTTACAGAAGCAGCCCGACGCTTTCAAGCGTGCCCCCCCCCATTGAACCCAGTTTTACGACGCAGACATCGGGACCCCACATCTATTGCACTTTTGATGCACAAATAGCGCTTTCCTTGTTGGTAGATGGACTCAGGACGGGGGATAGAAGGCTGCCCTGCCGGAGGTTTCCACTGGTGCAGTGAGTTAATCGTTTGTCTGCAGACATTGTGTGGGTGGATGGTAAGCCACACTGGTATCAGTTATATGGTACGTACTGTTTTGATCCTATTAAGGATATATTATTAATAATGGTAAGTTTGTGTTATAGAAATAAGAATGAGGAACCCATGTATGCGCCTGCTGAGGGCACTGCGTGTTATACCATGTTAACAAACTATGGGCTGGGAGCAGTGCAATTTTGTAAAAATTGGGAGGACTATACCAGAAGGTCCATACAGTACAAATGGCCAAAAGCAGGAACTTTTGATGTAAAAACTACTGAACATTTAGAATTAGTATTAAGAAAAAAGGTCCACCCGCTCAACACGATGCTGTTGTAGGTTGTTCAAGGAATCGTTAGAGATGTTTCTCCCGAAGACCCAACTTATGGCACCCTTAAGAGAATGTGCGCCCATTGTTACAGCAAATCCAGACCCAGGCAAGGCCCCCGTTATAACTAAGGCATATGTCTATGTACACCTTACTAGGGCACAATTGTTTAGTATAACAGAAATCACCCCGGACCCTAGGACTAATGCCGCAGGATTATACAGAGAGCTCAGAGCATTATTTAAAATGTGTACCTTGACTTTGCAGGACATTGATCACCGTAGCCCCGGCTGATGTATGGGAACCTTTTATATTGCGGGATCACCCTGGACAAACTATTGCCTGGGCCACATTAGAAAGGCAAGATAGGGACTGACAACCAACTGACCCCATTCCGGATGAAAAGAAAACGTTAGTGACAAGAATGTTAAAGGCATTGAGTGAGGTACTGCCAGAGGTAGATGTGAATGTTGAAAAAATGGATGCTGTTATAAAGGGCCCTGCAGAAACGGTTGGGGACTATTTTTGGAGATTTGAGGGTGCATTTAAAACGCAAAGTGGGTAATCTGTTAGTGACCCCACGGGCCAGAGATATTTCGCCATGGGCTTTGTGAAGGGCTTACAAAAAGGGATTAAAAAGCCACTTAAATTAGGCGAGAGTACGTGGCAAGCAAGCACTGAATCCCAGATCTTAGAAATGGCTAAATATTACGAACGACAAGAGGAGGAAGAGATGGAAGGAAGAAGACAGGCAGACAGGAACTTAAAAAACTAAGTATTAATGCAACAGTTAGTGCAGACACCTTATAATAAACCCAGGACCAGAGGCCCCTGGTAAGAAATGCTGCAGCAGGTGTCCAGCAATGGACACCCCCAATAATAGATCAGTGTTCATTTTAGAGGCAGACAGGACATTGAAAAAACAATGGTCCCACATTAATGGCACAAGGCGGTCAACAGGCGGGTGGGAGAGGAAGAGGCCGAGGTGGACCCCCTACGGGGCCACCCCAAGGACGGGGAAGATTTATAAGCCCAGAGAGTAATGTATTCTCAGCTGACGCCGCTCAGCGACCAATGGTTGGAGTGAATGGCAATGGGTTTGTGGAAGATTAATTGAGTGGAATGATGTTCTTTGACAATACAGCAACAATGAGTTGAAACACCCCTAGTGAACCTGAGGAGGCGGTGTCTGTACCCATCGATCCAAAGGGACCTTATGTTAAGTTACGAATAGGACAGCACCCCACCGTTAAATGCTTGCTTGACACTGGAGCAGGAAGTAGCTCGGTTGACATCAAGACCGTCCCCCTCAGTTTCAATATCGGGTGAAAGTAAAGTATCTGTAGGGTTCGGTGGGAGAACCCATATGTACTCCTGTGTCCCAGAAAATAGAGACTTCTATCTGTGGAGTAAAACTGGCAAGTAAATGGCTATTAACCAATGGGTGTCCTGAAAGCTCCTTGGGTTGGATCGCCTAAAAGCACTAAATGCAACAATCTATTGTTCACCAGCAGGTGTTCGCTTGACTATATGCAAGTCCAAAATGGGAAGTTGTTATCTGGTTGAACCATTGCCGCCGGAATTACAGGCACTGCCTGCAGTGCTTTGGGCTACTGGCAGCAATGATGTAGGTGTTTTGAACATCCCCCCTGTCCTCCCCCTGTGTTCATAAAGGTAAAATCTGGGGTCCCTCTGCCGAGGACTCCGCAATATCGAATATCGCCAGAAGGGGAAGCAGCATTAGTTAAAATTGTATAGGATTTGATACAGCTAGGAGATGTTAAAGAGTGTGATGACAGTCCATGTAACTCTCCGGTGTTACCTGTTCACAAAAAGGGAGATGAAGTGACCCTGTACTGGTTTATTATTGACCTCAGGCGAATTAACAAAGTTGTGGATCCCAAATATTCAGTTGTCCCTAGTGTGACCAGTATTCTCACAATGGTTCGCCCCACTTATTTTAGTGTGGTAGATTTGAAAAATGCCTTTTTTTCCCCCATATCTATAGCTGAAGAATCTAGACAACTTTTCTCCTTTGTATTATCAAAGCTACAATACAGGTTTTGCCGAGCACCCCAAGGTTACACAGAAAGTCCGGCCATTTTTTGTCAAGCGCTAAAACAATTGGATGAGATTGTGTTGCCCCCTGGGGTGATGCTCATCCAATATGTGGATGACATCCTTATTTGTGGGGATACCGAATTGAGTTGTAAGGAAGGCACCTTGATTGCATTGCAGCATTTGGCATACCATTGCCACAAAAGTGTCACTTAAGAACATGCAATATGTACAGCTAAGAGTTCATTATTTAGGATGTGTCCTCACTGCAGAGGGTCGATCACCGTTACCTGAGAGACTACGAGTTATACAGGAAATGACATACCCCAATACCTTTGGAGAATTGAGACGCCTGTTAGGTATTACAACATATTGTTGCCATTGGATCCCTGAGTTTTCACTGCTGGGTAAGCCCCTGTTACAATGTCTGAAAACAGACCAGGATCAAACCCCCTTCATTTGCACACAGGAAATGAAGGAGGCCTGTGATGCATTAAAAAGTGCTTTATGTAGCGCCTCGGGACACCCAATTACAGCAAGCCATTTACCCTTTTTGTAAATGAACAAGGAGGTTGTGCCCCATCTGTGTTAACTCAGGAACAAAATGGAAGGCAGAGGCCTTGTGCTGGCACCTTAGATAGCGTGGCAGCAGCATTGCCCCCATGTATGAGATCAGTTGTTGCAGCCCTGATAGCACTTAAACAAAGCGCTGGTTTAGTGTTGGGAACTGCCATAACTATAAGAGTACCTCATGCTGTGGATGTGTTGCTCAATAGAACTCAGAATCAGCATTTATTGGCAGCCCGCCTAACCCAATATGAACTGATATTGTTTGCACCAAATGTGGCTTTATGAGATGCAGTACTTTTAACCCAGCTTCCCTTTTGCCTTTGCAAAGTCAGGAGGGAGACCAAGACATGCATGATTGTTTAATATGCATTGATGAACAGACCTGAGGTAGGGTCGACCTGAGTGACCTTCCCTTGGAGGGATGTGATGGGATTCTATTTTGTGATGGCTCATGTTACAAATTGGAAAGCGGGGAAACAGAGGCCAGGTATGCAACAACTGAAAATGATATTGTCCATATGGAGCGCATACCTGAATTATCAGCACAAGCTGCAGAATTAAGGGCATTGACAAAGGCACTGGAACTAAGCAAGGACTTAGCTGTAACCATCAATACAGATTCAGCCTATGCACATGGCGTGGCCTTTAATTTTAGCCTACTGTGGAAAGAAAGGGTTTCTCACCTCACATGGTACCAAAATAAAACATGGTAATTTGATGAGCAAATTATTAGCCACGTTGGCTGAACCCGCTCGGGTGGCTATAGTGAAGTGCTCCGCCCACAGAAAAAATGGTAGATTTTGTGGGTCAAGGAAATGATTTGGCAGACAAGATGGCTAAATATGCCGCAGAACAATGTAAATTGCCCCTTCCAGTATGTAACTGGATTCAGAAGGATGTGGAAGAAAAGGGGGAGGGTGAACTAGGGAGGGACATTGACGAGGTAGTAATAGACATTCAAAGAGAAGCAGCAGATTGTGAAATTAAAGCATGGACTAAGGACAGAAACAATGAACAAACATTCAAGGGTGTTTGGTTGGACAGAATTCCAATGTGGTGGCTGCTCCCTGACAGTTATTTACCCATGGTAATAGAACTGGCACATGGGAATTCTCATGTTAATGCAAGCGCAATGGAGGACATTCGGAGCAAAGTATGGAAGAAGCGGAAAATTGGGTTATACTGCAGAAGGTGGGCAGCACAGTGTGTCATCTGCCTCCAGCATAATGTGGGTAAAAGTGGCAGCAGGTCATAGCAGGCTCCCAACGCAACCATTCAAGGTGGTATATATGGACTTTATACAAATGGAGCCAGTTGCCAAATTGAAATATCGTCTTGTGATGAGGTGTGGGTTTTCCGGCTGGACAGATGCAAACCCCCTGGGAGATAACACTGATATTTACACAGCAAACTGCATTTTCAAATATTGTGTACCTCAGTATATGGTACCCAACTTGCTGTATTCTGACAATGGAGTACATTTTACTGAACAGGTTGTCAGATATGTCTGTACTGCCCTAGGGATTGATCAGTGATTCCATTTGGTCCATCACCCTAACTCAGCAGGGATTATTGACCGTGCCAACTCTGTGGTGAAAAATAAGTTAGCACAAATCTGTGCATCCACAAATCTGAAGTGGCCAGATGCACTTCCTTTGGCATTGTTCAGCATGCAAACTACTCCAAAGGGGACACACAAATTGTCACCCTTTGAGATAGTGATGGGCCGACCTCCAAGTGCGTGGTCCATACCAAAGCCTATAGCCATTGGAAACATTGAGCAGCCACTGTTGGAGTACTGTGCTGAACTGACAAACTGTCTATTATCCATCATCAGGTGAAGGAAGCGGCTCCCGCGGTCCTAGAGGGAGCGGGACACTCCATCAAACCGGGAGAATACGTTCTGATCAAAAGCTTTGATCGGACCAACTGCTTGCAGGCCCGGTGGAAAGGACCTTATCTGGTCCTATTGGCAACACAGACAGCGGTAAAGGTCACCGGCCATAAAACCTGGATACAGGCAAACCACCTCAAGCGAGCACCACCTCAGATATTCCACTCTCCAGCCAAGGGCACTGATCACTTTGCATCCGAACCAACGGAAGACTCCCCGGTACAACCTACACCCTAGGCAACTGCATTGATTGCCTATGTTTGGACTCTGGCACCTGGCTGAGAGACAGACTTGGTAAAGAGTCAGAGCCAGAAAGGGTAATTGAAAATACAGAGGAAGTGGCTTCAACAGCCCCTCAAATGTAAGGAAGTAGCCTCACCGAGAAGTGTCAAGGTAGGTGCCGGAAGCAGTGACAGGACGGGTTATACTGTGCAACCCTTGTGATCTAGCGCATAAACGGATGGCACCGTTAGGGTAATTGTTAGGGATTTTGAACGTTTTGTGTAAATATAAACTGTATGTAACTTGACATTTGACAGCCAAGTTCCGGAACTCAGCCATCTAGGATCAGCCCTGTGTGAGGGAACCAAGTAGGTTTTTACAATGGAGAACATTAACCAGATAAAGAGGAACGAGGATACAAGACAATGGCGTCCACAAGTTGATAGGTATGCATGCACCCCAAAAGAGAAACTCATCATATCCATAGTTTGTGTTTTTATAGCAGTAGGGTCGGCTATATTCTTTTGGTACATTGAACACCATGATATTTATGTCGCTCGTAACCTGTTACCCGTCACAACGTAGCCCCCAGCACCAGAACTAGTAACTATTTCCCACGTGGATCAGGAGTATCGGAAGAAGCACTGAAGGAATAGCATCCTGACATGGATGAATGATACGAACCAAATATTAAATAGAACCAACTGTTACATATGCACGTATGTTCCCCACAGTCATGAAAGCAGACCAGAGTGGTACGCGACTCCTGCTACAAATGATACATGTGTGCCCTTGTGAGATTTCCTCTTGCGTACCTCCAATAACTTCACTCTAACACCTAACGCAAACCGGTATCTAAATAAATCCACTTCTTGCCCAAAGAAATAGAAATGCATCATCATGCTCTTCAAACAGGACAAGGGGAAAAAAAAGTACCCCTTCCAATCCCTGTACATAATATAGTTCGAAAGGCCCCCTTTTGTTATCAACGAAACAAAACACATGACAAAGACATTTTTATGGGTCGACAACTGTCAGATAACAGTAGATATCAATAAGGTTCATCACCCTTCCTTCCTCCAAAGGGGGCTATGTTTGTGGAAAGGAAGCCTTTCTCTGGTTGCCCCACCATTGGAAACATAGATGTACCATTGGTTATATATTGTTAGGTTTACATTATAAACCATTGGGGGCAGTGAACTCTAGACAAAAAGCAAGGAGAGTAACGAGGAATATAGGGAATTACGGGCGAAAGAAAAGAGGGGTTTTTAATGATGAAGATGCCACCTGGGACGAATTTTTTGATTTTATAAAGGGTATGGTGATGCCTATGGGCATAATGATGAATTCCCGGAGCATTAGACATTTGGCTAGATTAGTGGAAAAATAACTCAATGTGACCATCAAAATACTAAAGTGATACAGGCATTTCGAATGGTCCCATTACAAAATTGTCTGGTATTGGATACAATGCTGTCAGAGGTAAAAGGAGCTTGTAAAATGATTGGGACATCTTGTTGCACCTTTACACCTGATTATAGCACCAACATCTTTAAAGGGATCGATGAAATGCATTAAGTGGCAGCTCAAATACATTCTGAATTCGGGGCTGGAGATGGGAAGTCCTGTTATGGGAACTATTAGAGAATTGGGGTTGGAAGCTTCTTACCCCTCTTCTAGTAATAGGAGGATTGATAGCCGCTTGCTGCTGTTGCATTCAGTGTTTTCCCTTATGTGCATCTGTCATAGGAGATTGTTGCAAGAAAATGATGGGGGCGCTGGCACCCAAACCCACTAATGTTACGGCAACTAATGAGATGATAAAGTTGGAAGAAGCAATAGAAGGGTTGCAAAAGATTGAGGTTTCAGACAATGGAGATAAAATGAGTGAAACAACACTCGAAGAATGAATGAATACTAGGTAAACCAAGTTTGTTATTAGGTATTGTCTTGCTGATGCAAAAGGGTAGTTTGTGAATATAGAATTAATTTCTCTTAAGCTGCCATCTTAGTTTGCCACAGCAAGACTAAAAGGCACTGTTCAAATTGTAGAAATTGTTTGCCCTAAACCAACGACTCTTGTGTTTGCACGCGAGCCCTGGGTTTCGCCGTGAACACACATTCAGGAATGTCCCTCTGCTCGCCTTTCCTGTACATGCGTACATGACAGCAACTGGTAGGGTTCTTTGCTTTCCTTCCCACAATGTACGGCCTTCAAGCCTTTCCTGCAGTATGTGTTTACTGACCAATATGCCCGCTTATGAGTAGTGATTATTCGACATCTGCGTCCTTACCTGTAACATAAGCATAAACCATCTTTGACATTTGTTATTTCCTGCGATGCATGAGAGGGGGGAATTTTTGTCTGACACTCGTGCATCACCCTGCAAAAAGAATGTTCTGTTTTTGTTCAAAGTCTATAAAAGGAAGCGATTATTGTTGCCTCAGCAAGATGTACGATGTTTGGTAAAATTCCATACTGTATCAAATTTGATGAGATGGTTGTTTTGCACGTCCTTGCGTGCCAAGGCCACATCTGCATCCTGAACATGTTATGACATGCCCTGATAAGAAATATGAATTAACAGACTTTAGAATGTCCGGTCTTTGTGTTTCTCACCGCAATGTCTGGTATTACAGCCAAAAGTGTTCTGGCAAGAAACTATGTCTGGAAGGGTCTCATTTCTTTGCCAGCCATAGAACTCATGTTAGCATTTTCCTTTAAAATGTAATAACAGCTCACTCAGACATCAACTCTATGATGATGTCCTGTAGTCTGCTCCTTTCGCGAAAGCCTTTGTGTTGATTGAAATAGATGATTGTTAAACCCACTTACTAGTGTTTATTGGAGGAGACCCCGGTCTTGTCGATTTAGAATTCACAGTTTTGTAGAGATGCTGTACGGGGGTTACCGCTCCGCTATACATGGTCTCCATCCCACCATACGGATACATAGCAAGCATTTTCCCTGACCTCTAGTCGAGGTTTTTGATATCCGCTGTCAAAGGAGGGAAAGGTTATAGTACACCGTTTATCAACATTTCCCACTACGAGCCTCTGTGGCTCTGCACCTTCAAAGGCATGCTCGGTAAGCAGCCCCACCTTCACCAGCGCTGCCGCTGTCCAGCATACCACCTCAACCGGGCGCAGGCGCCTTCCACGCACTGCCGCTTGTTCAACTGTCCTCCAATCCCAATTTCACAACACCAACTCCTCGCCTTCCCAACACACCGTACTATGCATCAACCTATGGGGGAGATCGCCAAGCTAAAGTTCAAACAAATTAAGAGACAATTGTGTGCACAAGATGAACGCACATTTTCCCTACTCCCCGCAAATACATCCCAAACCCAAATTAACCCCACAGGGGTCTTCCCTCCTCTCCAGGGGTGGAGTACTCCATTTCTCGTGTTTTACTGCAACCGACCCATCACCTGATGGCTGACACCTCTCTCTGGGAGGCTTAACCAGATAAAACACCTTTCACAATCTAGGATAGCTCCAGCTAGCCCTCACAGGCATCCGTCATCTATGCCCTGAACTAAAATGTCCAACACATAGGAATACCACATATGTACATGTTTTGCCAGTCCAGGCCTACTGAGTACACAATCCTTGCTCATGACCAGAGCAAGCTTGTTAGGCAAAGTTTGTAGTGGGTACCCTCTGGAACCCCTACACACAACTAGGACTACAGGTGTAAGCAAAACCAACCTTTGGTATAAGTCTGTACCACACAGTATTTAGTAGCGAGCTGAGCAGCCAGGCTTATCTCAAGAGGGAATGCGAGCTTGTAAAGGTGTTACACAAAGGTCTACAATGACAAGTATTCAGATGGACACTTATTCTCAATTTATTACACAATCATTTATAAAGCTTTCACTAAATGGGGCAAATAATATCACACAAAAATTAAAATACAATACTGAATACTAAGCAGTTGAGCTCCCTTGAAGTAGGAGCCAACTAGCACTGAAGGAGCAAAAAGGCATAAATTGATAAAACGAATATCACAGTTACTTTAAAACAGTGCAAATAATTTGAGTTCACCAGAGGAGATGATTCAATGCAATAGGTAGGCCAAGGTCAATGGGCTAGTGTCTTGTACAAGTAAAAACTGTTCTGGTATTTAAAAAGGAAAAGTCTTTGCCACTGTTCTTAGAAGTAGTTCACTGAAGAAAGGTTTGTATGTCGGGTCACAAGCGTACTAGGCCTGCAAGTTGCCAAAGTTCCGCTAACTTTCGCAGTGAGAGGGAAGTTCTCTCGGTCGGATTTTCACAGTACCTTATTTTGAAGAAAAAGATGCAGTTGAAGACTTCGGTTCCTGGCAGTTCCTGCAGATCTCGCTGTTCCCGATTCTCAGTCGTGGGGACAAGAGGGAGGATGTCGGGGGACTCCTGCACTACACAGGGACTGGTCACAATCTGGCAAAATGGCAAATCTTCGATTCTAGTTGCGGTTTCTTCAAGCACACAAGCTGGTGTCCTTCTCCCTGGTTAATCCTAACCAGCTCAGAGAATGGTATCCAGGTGGCTTACGAGTTGATTGGTCCTACCAACTCCAAGGAAGAAGTCGTCCTTGAAGGGGTTCTCTGTCGAGATGAACGTGGAAATTCGGACCTGCAGCAGGGCTCCACCGGGCAAACCAACGGTCCAGTAGTTGCATCAGCCATCATCTTCCAGCTTGTCTTCGGTTCTTTCATTCCAGTGGTTGACTCTGCCTTCCAACCCAAGAGACTCGCCTTTTAAACAGTTTTCTCCCATTCATTCCAGCCTAGCTACCACTCACCCAGCAGGGTGGCTGTCCTTGCTGGACAGTCAGCCAGCCAATTATGCCAGAGTGCATTTGGGTCTCCTAGGAGACTAAGCACAGGGAGTTTCGGGCACCACCCTCACTTCCTGCCCACCCTAGACCCTCAGACATCAGAGGTGGTCTTCAGTCCTGAAGCGCGCCAAAGGCATAGAAACAAATGGACCAAACCTAGTTTGGCGCGCAGAGACAAACACTAGAAGAACCTTTCCAAAAAGAAATGGTGAAAAAAAGACGAGGACCTGTGGCGCCATCTTGAAAAACATGGCTCCCGCGATTCTAAGCTACCGGTGTTCGCGGTCGGGAAAAAAATCATGTTAGTTTGTTGTAAAACCACTGCCACCAGCCATTTTGATAGGAAAGGGTAGCATTTGACTGCTACATGAGTTTCTAGACACAGGGGATACTAGGTAACCCCTCCAGCACTCAAATGTAAGATAGTGTGCTGGGTCTAGGAATTTAAAAAGACTAGTAAAGTCAATTTAACTTTACATTCTCTGGGAAACAGTAGTTTATCCTAGAGAAGGTATTTAAACATTGGGACAGCTTAAAAAGCTTCTCTGTGTCACTGCACTCAGGGTGCTGTGTAACACACATGAAAAGATGATGCCTATGGAGTTATCTTAAAGCACCATAATCAAAGAACACAAGAGTAAAACGCACATCAATATACATGAGAGAGTGGGAAAAAAGGCTCACACTCTCTCTCCTGGTAAAAAAAAGTCCTCAAAATCAAGAAAAGTTGATGGGGCTCTCTAAGGTGAAGGGAATTAGTACTTTTAGGAGCATTCTCCCCAACACCCTTCGTCACGGTACTCGTACAAACACAGAAAAGGGACTTCTAGCTCCGCTCAGGTCCCTACCACCATGCACGTGTCAAAAATACAGCACCACATTAATCGCAAATTACACCTTCCTCCTCCCGCGTATATGAAACCCACTCACACAACACATTGCCTGTTATGTGGACCACACTTCTGTTCTTTTGTGTCCGTCGACGCTGCTGGGCCACAGGCTCCCTTTAACCGCTCGTCTCGCCCCTCTGAACTGCGTGAACACCTCGCCGACTGAGGAAGTGATAGATTTCTCAAGGCGGCTCCTGACGGCCTATCTCCGGTTGCGCTGTTCAGTTATCTCACAATTCCCGTGAGGGTCCTGCAGCCTTCTGGGTCTGACGGCTAAGGAAGCAGCTTCTGACCGGCTGACGCCACAACAGATCTCGGTGGGACCTCCAACTTGTTAGGGGCGGACCACCGGTCTGACCGAGCCGCTCGGGGAGCCCACAGGTGCAAACTCTTCGAAGGCCTAACTCCTCCCCCACCTGCCAAATCAAGAACGCCAGGTCCACACAAGAGGCAAGGAATTACTGCCGTTTATTACAGCCAAAGTACCACAGGGATCACATAAATGGAAGAACATCCACGAAGCTCTAAACGGACCCTGGCTCGCAGGTCAGTTTTGATGGCATCACATGTCACAATTAGCGTTGTTCTCAGGGACAGTCTCAAAAACCTATCTTCAGTCGGGATAGGCTGTTGAGTGGTAGGTCCCATATAGAAACTTATGGAGGTGGTTGTTATTGGACAATGCAGTGTCAGGTGGTATGCATGGCCATTCACAAAAAGTTATTACTTGAAATTTGTTACAGTGAGCAAGCCCTGTGATTGATTGGTGACCCCCACTATCCACCCCTGGGGTCCTTGGCTATGATTGGATGAACTACGAGCCCCCAAGCTGGGATTAACTCTGCTCCAGGCCCACGGATCACCTGTGAATGGGGCCTTGTGCAATTATGTATCTGCAAGGTGCAACTATGTGTCAGCGTCATAATGGTGTGTAGCCCATAGCTGCCATGAGCGCGCTCCGGTTCCCAACGCAGAACTGTTACGTGACTGTAACAACTTTGTTGCAGCCATTGTCTGGACAGCGGAACAGGTTGCTCTTCTCAGGCAGCAATCTTGGCAGCCACTCAGCTTGGCCAGATCACGTGCTAGGAGACCACGTTTGTGAGCGCAGGAGCTCTGAATTCTATATTTTGTCGGAGAGCACAACTCCCCTGCAGTTGGCGTTCAGCGCGAGGAATGTCATTTGCAATATTGCGAACTTGATGCTGGCTTCGCTCCTGCCACAATGCACGCCATTCTGTGAGGCTCGGGGTCCCCTTCTACGTTGATCATGGCCTACTAAATTTCCTAAGCCCTGGTCTGGCTTCTACTGTGACTTCTTATAGTCTGTAGGTTAGTATGTTATGGCTGTCAGGTCTTGCGAGTGCTCCTGCCACACCATGGGGTTATTTGCATATGAGCGTCTGCAAGCATTTCCACAAACTCCTCTTGCGTTACCGCAGTGCTGTAGCAGGCCTAATGGCAAAATAATAAACGTGCAGACTTTATGTATGTCACTGTCCTCCAACTATAGAGCTGTACACCTGTGTTCTTTGTGTAGTTGAATGTGTGTGTATAGCACGTGTGCTTCATTTCTAACGTATCTAAGTCATCATGGTATCTCGACGACAAGTGGCTTGGTTTCTTAGTGCTTAATCGAGTTGGTCCATGTAACTGTCTCCAGCTTTCCGTCTTGTGTCTCCTCGTTCACTCTGGGTAAGATATGCACTACTGCTGGATTGCAGGGTCTGCTGGGAGGGTATCTTGTGATAATTATCCATCATGGGAGCAGTGGAAATGGATGCAGGTTCATATGACAGACGGCCATATTGTCGCAGATTCTTCCTGTTGAAGTGTCTTCAAAACCTACTTGCCATTCTTCACTAGGGCTTCAAAAAAACATCCTGCATGTCACCTGCAAGGATGTGTTTGGCCACAACACAAATAACAGACCAAAAGGTCAAAAGAAAATGTATTCATGGCACAAGCATCATTGAAACATCTCAGGCTTAGGCTGCCAGAACTAAAAATCTTTCTTCCCCATGACTCCAGTCTCTTGCTCTCCCGATCTGGATGCAAAGACAGAAAAGACCTTTGCAGGTTTGCCATGGCCGCCTGGACAACTAAGCTCTCTGGGGATGCATGAGCAGACAGGAATTGCGAGTCATAAGGAGCCGCCCTGTGCTTCTTGGCTAGGGCGGCTCTTTAGGTCTCAGTTGACCCTAGGTATGGAGGACGGATTACACCACAATTCTAAGACTGGCCTCTACTGCCCGATTAAATGGCAGAAGAGCCCCTCTCTGTGGACCTTTATCCAGAATGTCCATCAGCTAATTCTGCACAATGGTCTATAGGGTGGGCTGGTAACAGTAAGGCATCAACCGCCTTCGTGCCAAAAATCAGCATGAATTTCCCAATGTAAGAGCCTGGGAGCATGTCCAGCCGCTGAGGTGTCCAGGTCACTTGCATCATGTAAATAAGTAGCAAGATCCACCAAATCATCATAACCTTTCTAGAGTGTATGGGTTCAAATCCAAAAAGAATGGTATTGGCGTCTTCATCTTTAATGCTTTCCATTATTATTGTTTTATCAAGCATCACATGTCCATAGGCCCCTGAGCGCACAACATGCGAGACATAAATGCACCCCCAGGGCGCAGATCAGGGAAGTGCCCGGGTGGAAAACTGAGGTCAGCAGACAGAGCGGTGCTGCCTCTAGACAGATCCTTATCCATTTTCGATGTGGCCAAGCCCATGGGTGCATGGTCGCTGGGTTTTGTGGAGTCTCTGCAGGCTCGTCGGAGCGCTGTGGATCAGAGCGCCGAGGCGGAAGCCGCCATGGCAGGAGCCACCGGGGCCAATGCCTTGGCAAGTACATCAAGCAACTTAGGCCGAAAGACTTCCTGTTCATCCGGAGTGGAGGATTGGGTGGGGAAACGTAACAGACCCTCCATTGAGCCCCTGAATAAGTGACTGCTTTTCCTCAAGGAGAGAGAATATAGGTGTTTCTAAGACCCGCGGGGGGAACAAGACCACTATCAGTGCTTTTTTCTTCTTGCCCTTGCGGACCATGGACTGTTCTTCTGTACTATGTTCCATGCCAAGTGACCTCGAATGAGTGTCACCCTTCTCCTTGTGGAGAAAGGTGAACAACTTTGATTCTCGTTTACTTAGTGCCATGGAGTGCATTGACTCGCATGAACAGCAATCCTGTGTGCCATGCTCCTCTGAGGCAATAAAGAGATCCTGTGAGGATCGAAGGACATCCAACATCTGCACTAGAGGCAGGATTTAAAACCAGAAGACTGAGGTATTCGACATGACAAGCAAATAACTTCCATGAAGCAGCGTTCCTAAAGTGAGCAGAGCATGTGGAAAAAAGGAACCAAGGTCAAGGGGGGAAGCGCCTCAATATATACAGGCCCCGTCAGTTCCACTGTAGGATGCAAAGAGACGTCAGCTGGAACCATGCTGCACCCACTGTCAGCAGGAACATTGCGGAAGAGAAGCTGCAATGTGAGAGCGAAATCAAAATTGAGGAATGCATGTGGACTGGGGGGGATCCATTAGAAATATTCCTTTGTACTGTAATCCTTTTTGTTTAGATTGTTAATGTTTAGAATAAATGACTGCTTTGTAACCAACAGTAGTACCTCCGATGTTGGGCCCGCCAGACTGCACCTGATGCTTGAATGAGACCATTTCTGGTTGACAATCCAACTAGGTCAACATACCTCAGAAGTAATGTCTAGGTGCTTAATAGTTTCAAGTTGGGATATACAAAAGGTCACCCTTACCTTTCTTGAAAGTTGGTTCAAATTACCAATTCACATAGCTATTTCCACAAAGACCAATCCTAACATGACCTTTGACACACCCCCTGGAGCTGTAGATAGACTTAATAGCCATGGTTTGGTGCAGTGCTAGGGAGGGTGTAAGGGTTACATGTGTACCAGAATACATTATGAATGGGCAGGTTTAGCAATGATGTCATGTGAAGCTGCAGCATGAGCTTTGATTTTCATCTGATCGGCAGGTCAGAGAATTGAAATGGTTAGATGGCACCATATGAAGGCCCAAAGCTTCACTGGACTTCCAAGTCTTGGAATCCAGGTGGCAGCGGTACTACCTGCTATCCACTTCCTTGAGAGCTGGGAAAAAGAGGTTTGCCTGCCCTCCTACATTACGGAACTACAAGCCTAAAGAGATCCAGGAGGCTAGTCTAAAGGAAGTGGGAGTAGTTTACAAATGAACCATCTCCTTGTGGTTTAAGACAAGTCGATGGGCCAATTGCTCTTCCATCAATGGCTGGAATGGCCTGACTGAGAAGAGCAGACATGGGCAAGTGAAACCCAATAGGAAAGGCCACGAGTCGTCATGCTGGCTGGTGAACAATTCTGAAGTGAGATACTCATGGGTAAATGCACTATGTTTTTAATAGACCTAGCAGCGATCAGTGAAGAACTACTCTGATTGAGCACTGTGTGCTGGATGCATAGTCAGTTGGGCAGACCAATATTCAGCCCAATACTCTGAGGTATTGCCAGTCAAGGACAAAGAATGGACCTGTGATAACCACTGGGAACCTTCCCTCAAAGCAAGCCCATCGCTGCCACAAAAGACCGATAACTGTCTTTTCCATTCAAGTTAATCCTTTGTGACAGATTACTGAATATCAGTGCCCACGACAGTAACATTGTAATTCTGGTTAAGTTGGACTCCCAAAAGAAGATTATAAAACTTTGGCACAGTTTCTTGAATCACTACCAAAACAAACCAAAAAATCCCACAAAATGTATTTTGGACATTTCTCAGAGTATCCATCCAAGTATCACCGGAAGGGGGCTTGCAAAGTTGTAGGGGGAATCCCAAAATGTGCCATTTCGTAGGCTTATTCTCGCTCTCACCCGCAGTATAAACTTCTAAATGGATTTTCACCAACCATTTTTAACTGCGCCCATCAGGTCAGCCTCATGATCCTTTTATGATTTGATGCAAATCTTTTCAGCCTTTTTTTATAAACATACCCACTAGTGGCTAAGATTGTGTTAATGATATCTGGGTCTGTCAGATGGGTCTGTGGATTCACAGGTTAATTTTCATAGTCCTGAATGGCTATTGGTGCTCACAGCATCATAGAATCAGCACATTTTAGCAATGGACAACCAGATTGGATGAATTGGAAACATCCAACCTGATTAGTCTGGGGCATCAACAAATATTTCAAAAAGCCACCCTTGACTGTCAGAATTGTATTCAGTGTGCTGGGGATCCTGCACTGCAGGATTGTAAAAAGGGGAAGAATTGCACCCATCAGGTTCTGCCTGTAGCAAGAGTGAGCAGGGACTCAAAGGGGTGTGTGATGAATGCTTAGAGGTCGTCACTTCTCCCCAAAGGGGGAGCCCGATGCTAGGATGGCGAGGCCGCTACCCAACTGTACCCCTGGGGGTGGCATACAGCAGGAGGATCTCATGGGGAGAGACTCCTTCTCTGGGGACAAGGACAACCATATAGGGATTACGCACCCTATACATCATTCTATACCATGAACCACACTTCTGTATCACCGACCTCCATGTATGTCTGTAGGACTGAATTTCCAACATTCACTGAGACGAGGAAGAGTAGGGATGATCTAACAAGGACTTCCTTGAGATGTACTGGGACAAGGAGGAGGTGCAGAGCACTGGATAGAATTTGGAGGAACGTGAATGAGCATCCTAGCTGTCAGTAGCCCTTCTGAATAAATACAAAGGAAGGACTTCTGCAATTGTCAATCCCTCACTGGAGGAACTGAGGAGGAGACTGGTTCAGACGAAAGAGAAAGAGAGAGAGAGAGATGTTCACATGCGGTCCTACAGTGATGGACCGGGCAAGAAGCTGGCAGAGCAGAGGTCCAGGTGAGTGCAGGAGTCCGACAGCACAGTCCAAGGATGACACGCCGCAGGCAATGGACCAACAACTGCAGAGCCGCTGCAGCACGCTAATGAGCCAGGGAAGCCATTCAAGACCCCAACACAGAGATACAATCCCGAGACCGACCAGGAGACGCAAGGTCCAACCCTAAAAAGGTACAGGGGTTACCGTAACGGTTGGCAGGAGCACAAAATGTGGCAGAGGGAAAAGGAGGGGAACCAAAGAAAAGTTTCCCAATACAGCAGAAAGAGGGAAAGTCCCCATAATATATCAAAGGACACTAATAGTCACGTAGAAGGAAGCACAGAGAACAGGATCTGGGACCCTAAACCAAAAGGGAAGATCATGACCAGTCATCCCCCACGTGGCAGTGTGGTAGTACTTGGCGAAAGAGTGAGCCAAGTCTGTCAAAAAAATAAATAAAAAAGGGGAACATGGGTCTGGGGCCTGCACCCACAAAAGAAGATCAACATAATTCATCGTCTTTGTGGCAGTACCTGGCAGGAGAGTGAACCGGGTCTGCCATACTAAACATACAAAGAAAAGCCAGGGGAAGGGCATCATGCCTCCTGTTGTTGTGAACTGTGAAAGCTACAGAAAAGGCATGGGGAAGGGAGACATTCCCCCCTAGGTTTGTGAAAATACTGAGAGCAAGACACCTGGAAAAGTGAGGCATTTGCCGGGATCCCAATAGCGAAGAGACAACAATGGGGAATAAGGAATGTTGATGGTTGAACTGGAACTTTGCTACGTTTTTAACATTTCAACCTGGAACTTTGTTTTGTGCCTTAGAAATGGCTTGAGGCCTGGGGAAGGGAGTCATTCCCTCAGGTAAAGATCCCACACAAGATCGGTAGTCCAGAAAAGGAGACACATTCTTCTGGACCAAGAATATCTACTTCATTAGTTTAAGTGTAAGGGACAGAGACACAGGACAGTGGACACTTGATTTACAGGGACAGCCTGACTGAATCCTTTACTACTTTAGTTGAGGCAGGGAGACCCTTCTTAGAGTTAGGGAGAGGTAGGTTTTCTCTTCATTTCTGGTATAAAGAAAGTTTATGCCAACAGCCATGCCGCCTGTTTGTCAGTTTCCTCCTTCTAGACCCTTACAGGTGGCATACAAACTATCAGTAGATCTGTGTACTGGGACTGCAGGCCACCAGGTGCATCTTTGGGCTCAAGATGGGTCTCTGGCCAGGCTTGAAGCCCCTTGATTACCAGTGGCCTGTGGTGTGACTGGTGGAGAAGGGAGCATGCACTGTGCGTCCGGTGGGCAATTTGGGGGTTTAGGACGGGGGCAGGGTTTGGTCTAAGGCTGCCTTGACACTTGCCTGTTTTGCCATGGTCTGAGTGTTCCGGCAAACTCCTGGAAAAGCTGGCACTTAATCTTAATCCCAGCTTAATCTTCACACTGTGTCTGTTGGTTGTCTTCATGAACATCTGGCTTCAGAGCTGCCAGAAGCACGGAAACTGCTCTCCGGAACATCTGAAGACCTGCTCTCCAACCTTGATTCAAACACCCCCTGTGTCCTCATCTTAAATGATCTCTCTTCTGTCTTTGACACAGTCAACCATGCCATCCTGCTCAACCATCTGTGATAACTGGGGTATCACCGATCAGGCACTGGCTTGGCTGACTTCTTTCCTCTCTGACCAACCCTCCCAGGTCCAACTTGGGTCCTTCCTCTCCTAAATCACTACCTGTGGTGTTCCCCAGGGGTCTAACCTCTCTCCCTGGCTGTTCAACCAATACCTGGCACTTCTTGCCCACCGCATTGCCACTCTCTGCCCCAACTTTCAGTGCTATACGGAGACTCGGCTCATTTTCAGGCTCCCTTCATCCACCTCTTCTCTCACCTCTGACTGTCTGCTATCCAGGAGTGGTGCGCCGCCAATGATCTCTGCCTTAAATCCAGTAAGACTGAGATTCTCCTCATTGGCACACCCGCTCCCTCCTTTCGTGTCACTCTCTGGACAGCCTCTATTGGCCCTCTTCCTGCTCCCACCTGTGAAGCTAAACACCTTGGGTTCATCTTTGACTCCACACTCTCCTTCTCACCCCACATCTCTGAAACCTCAAAGAAGTCACACTACCAGCTGCAACTCCTCACAGGTATTTTTCCTTTCCTCTCCTTCCCCCAGAAGCTCACTGTCTCCAGAGCTCTGTTTCTCTCTAGGCTGGACTACTGCAATAGCCTTTTTCTAAATCTGCCTGCCCTTACTCTCTGCTGTCTGCAACTCATTCAAAACAGGACTGCAAGACTTGTCCTTGGCATCACCCCATCTCTCCAGGTCTGAAATCTCTGCACTGGCTCGCAGTGGCTGCGAGGATCAAGTTCAAATCCCTCTGCATTGTCCACAAGGCCTTCTGGGGCCTCAATACCTCCAACTCTGTATTCCTAAATATCTTCTTTCTGGTGCTCATTGCTCATCCGCCTCCAACTCCCTCAGGGTCAGTCGCTTCTCCAAGCAACGAGCTGGAGGCAGATCCCTTTCTTCGGCTGGAGCCTCCCTCAGGAACAGCCTCCCTGTCACGCTGAAAATTGAGGAGAACCATCTCCGGTTCTGGAAGTACCTCAAGACCTTCCTCTTTGCTTCAGCTTTCTCTCCTCCTCTCCCCTGCTGAACTCCTGGCTGAAACAAACTGCACTGGTCACCTGGCCACCCCCCGTTCTCGGCCCAGGTCCCTGCCCCGCCAGTTGCTCACCTGCACTGCCCCCTGGCAACCTTTGCATTCTGGGGCTGTTTCTGTATCCTTACAGCCCCCTACCAGTACTTGACACCTGATGTTTGCACTTACCCTTGCATCTGCCACCAGCTTGCTGCACTTCTTACTTATTGTTATTTATTGTTTTTATTTATACTGTTTATCCTATGTACTGCACTTCCCCTCCCCCTTTCCCTTGCACCTCCGCCCAGCTCTCCTCCCCTGCACTTGAGCAATCTCAATGTCACCTGGCCAAGTAAGATCGTTGACTGTCTTCCCTCCGTTCCCCTCCCTTGCCTTGTCGCGCCTTGAAACCCTTGTGTATAGGTACTTTATAAATGCCATATCATATCATGGCTATTTACAGGGAAAAATGATTACTGGTCATGGTCAGACACTGCACAGGTTTCTACAAGTACATTTCATGTGGGTTTGGTGGACCCGGGGCATGGTTGACTGTCACAGCCCTGGCAAAGTGCCCTCTGTGCATGGCCACATGCCATACCAAGGGTTCAGAATAATGTTTAAGTGGGCCCCTGGGAAAGGCCGAGGGCTGTGTCAAATGGGCACTGTCAGTATGATCGTATATATTGTTAAGCAATAAACTAGTAAACAGGTTGGTTAAAGGGACTAGTTAAGTTTTCATTGAAAAACATTGATATTCAGAGAAAAAAAACAGTTTGGAGGCTCTTACGATTTCAAAACACAACAAACCCCCCCACATTTCACCAGCATGTCTAAAAGCAGTCATAACACTGCCAACCATTGTAAATGAAATGTTACTTAACCAACACTATGTATTGCTCATAACACCCCCCCTCCCCAAGATATGTAAACCCAAGACTTGCACAAGCCCACACTTCTTACAGGACTTACTTCCCTAAATTGGTTATGGCCATCTTAAATTTGATATGATGGGTGTTGTTCTATTTGTGTTGCAATCATAACATCCTGTTTAGATGGATTTCCAAAACCAACCCTGTGGGGTAGATTTTGGCTGGCCATCCCATTAGTGTCCGAGGACTACTCAAACCCAATCAAGGCAATGTGGCAGAGCGGCAATGCTTAGTCTCAGGAGGGCTGCGAGTGGTACAGTGCTACAAAGAGTCCATAAAGAACAGCACCAATAAATAATTCCAGTTAGACAGCCAAGTACAAAAATATACAATTATTTATTAGGCCTTTGAAATACAAACTAAGCAAGTACAACTTATAGTCAAATGTTTCCACACACTTACTCTAAAACAGATATATACATTCATCATTAGAAGAAAGCATATACTTCAATAACCAGTGCAAGACAAATAGGTACTTCTGCATGAACTGTAGTCCACACTTAGACTAGCTCCCCCACCTATTAAGGATTTCAACCCTAGGATTGTTTGGGCCCTTGTGCCCTAAAGCCACCAGTTCCAAACTTATACTTCACAAGTAGGTTTTTTAAGAAATTGGAAAATGCCAGTGGTTATGATCACAAAGTCAAAGGTGTAAGTAAAGTTCAGGAAAGTAGACCTAATCCCAGTCACTAGGAGAGGCCTAGGAAGGGATCTTTGAGCAGGCCTCCACTGACTGAAGTCAGGAAAGTAGCTTAGGGCCAGGATTTACGTCCATGTCCTACTAAGGAAAACAGCAGGGCAATAACAAGTATGCTAACATAGCCTCTTGACTCCGAATTCTCCAGCGACCACTGCTGAGATTCCAAATCCGTTGGTGACAGCCTTCTGTGTTTGATCGGGTTGAATAAGGCCGAGGGGACGCGGGCACAGAGGTCACTTTCTGTTGCAGGATTTAGTTTGTCAGGCCCAGTGCTTAGGAATTGGTTTCAGCCACCTTCCAGCTTTACACCCACATGAAGAAAAGATTAGGAGTTCTGCGGATCAGGTGGCCTCAGGAAACCTCTAGATAAGAAGACTGATTACAAAAGGAGTCACCCCGATCAAGCAGCACTAGGGGATCTTCCAGTGATGAACAAAGGAGTAGGTCCTGCATAACTTCGCTGGATACAGGGGTCTCATAAAAGTTGAAGAAGGTGATGTGTGCAAAATTCATGAAGAGTCTCAGTACTGATAGTCTTATGGACTAACACATTAGAATGAGCAAAAAGACAAGGGAAATAAAGCAGAAGGATTTTACTCGCCTCCAAAAAGTCTTGTCAGGCGTCCAAGCAAAGCAAAAAGAAAGGTTAGCCCATAGATTTCTGTGGGAGAAATGTAGCAAAAAAATCCAAATCTGTCTTAAAATCCCCTTAAGCATTCACAGAGCTTTTTTTTTTTTTAATGATACACTAACATATCAACAGTCTCTATGGGGGAATGACTAACTCCTGGGTATTTTTATACCACATAAAACCTCTACATGAAAATATAGATCCATTGGGTCAAGTGCTGGCCTGACAAATGAAAGTGTAGAAGGTAATAAAAGCAACAAAGAACATATTTAAATATTAAATTAAAAGAGACAATCTGAGCGTCTATAGTTCTAGCAATACTTATATACTGAATAAATAATCAACATACAGCAGCTAATCCAACTGTTTGTCAAACTGCAGCTGCAACCACTAAACATCTTCCTGTTGCCCAATTAATCAATTTTCAGCAAAATATTCCAGAATATAGCTGCGCCTAGATACCTTTATTAGGTGATTGAGGCATGCTACAAACCTCAATACCATAATATACCACATGTAAAAAAACACACAGGACTACCACAGAGGCTGAAATAATGACCACTGAAATCCTAATTATTCAATCTCACAAATAATAAAGCAGGGCGAGCCAGCAAACCACTAACATTCTAGCAAGAATTTGGCTCTACTGTTATCCCCTTCATTACGGTTTAGCAAATACTGATCTAATCACCTTAACGTCATAGTCTGAAGAAATGTAGGTCTTCTTGCACACAAAGAAATAATTGAAAAACATACTCCAAAACTCAGCTTCATACTGTCCGATTTCATAACACAATGACTGCAACATCTACACAAAGCTACTAGGTCAAAGTAGTAATATTATAACTCCTCCGTACAGCATGGTTTTATATTTGGCATTGGGTCAGCATAAGAGTGTACTGCATGTAGCAGACATTATGCGATTGAATTGGTAATGTTTCTATCCCCTGAAAAGGAATTGGATTGTCTCATCAGCATTATTTGCGGCACTTCCACAAACAAATAAGATTCTGACTACTTTTATTAATGATACAAAGGCATTGTATGCTCAACCCGCATCTGGGACAAGCTTCCAGATGGATTCTTAAAGTTGATGAATTGACTGAATTTGACAAAATAGGACTTTCAGGTTGGGCACTACTGGTGCCAAACTCTCCATATTTACACATGGCCAACAATCCTAGTAATTACTTTTGAATGTTTTTTTTTAAAGTCTCCAAGTTAGGATCTGCACATTATTACATAAAGACTAGACACAGTAATAAAATCATTTTACTCTGCCTATTATTAACGCAATAGGGTGCCAAACGCTATCTGGCACTGTATTACGCTTTCAAAAGTACCCGCTAGCAATATGGAACATTTTTAAGTATTCTTTGGGAAATTATAATACAATATAAAACCGTGATTTCACCATCTCTGAACATGCTGTTAATTCAACAATACTTAATTTGACCTAAATACCTATTATAGTTTTGAAAGCTTTGTGTGTTCAAATTAGTGTTGTCACTTTGTTGCATTGAGAATAGACCTAAAACAGACTTCCGTCAACTGCGATGGACAGAGGTACTTTTACTTTGTCATGTCTTAGTGCAATAGTGTGCTAAGGAGAACTTGAATATTTGGTGGAGTGGAGATTGCCGAAACACAAGGCTCACTTTTGTCAGTCACTTTCTTTTATAGATCATATGCAAACTAGACCCCCTTACAAAGAGAACCTTAAAGCTCACCTCTCCATGATCGTTAATGTTTTGCTGACTTGGAAACAGGCCAGATTCAGATAAGTATGTCCGTAGCTTTCACTGAGGATCTGATGGAGCCATTTTTGGTTGGCGTTCCTCTTTGAACCTCTGCTAAGCGGACATGGTGTTTCAAGAATAATTGCAGCCCTTGAATTTGCTGGAACCCATCTCTCCATCCCCAACTATTACTCCCTGAGCAGCAGAAAACAAACTACAAATATGGCTGCTAAGAGATTGATTGGCCTCCTAAAATGTTGCCTTAA
The DNA here is from genome assembly GCF_040938575.1 of Ambystoma mexicanum. Lineage (NCBI taxonomy): Eukaryota > Metazoa > Chordata > Amphibia > Caudata > Ambystomatidae > Ambystoma > Ambystoma mexicanum. Next base: position 775,349,418 of record NC_090939.1, on the reverse strand, counting down.
CAGCCAATGGCTCCTTACGCAAAAAGTTAGTCTGGGACAGTGTGGGCAGTGTTAACGGAACCTTAGAGAAATGTACAATTATCAGGAGGCACTAACATCTTAACCTGCTCCTTTTCAAAATCAGTCAAAACACCCAATACCAATTTGATTACTTTTGAGTGTTTCGCATATCTAAGCTTTACTAGAACAGACAATATTGCCATTGGTACACCCGACCCCAGATCTACAATTTTATAAGTAGCAAGATCTACAGCAGACAAACCCAGGATACAAACTTCAGAAAACGATCATACTCCCCTCACTATATTCTAATGGGTCATGAAAGCAACGCGTGTTAATTGAGAGTACTCGACAGGTAGACTTAATATTTTAGACCAATTTGAAAACACTGCTATAATAGATTACTAAGGTTACTGAAAGGATGACAGAATCCACCATTATCTAGTTATAGCAAATTGCATAAAAATGACAGTATAACTAGAATTCTAACATGTAATCGGAAATATATATGTATCAACATTATTTTTTCAAAACCTCTGGCGGGGGCATAAGGCAGGTTCTTTGGAAAGGTCAATAAGTGAGATAAACGCTCCATGTGGACTTGTACTTCAAGACTTTCAACTTCACTAATGGGAAAATTAGGAAATTAACTGTTGGCCCATGATTAATGTCAAAGAAAGAAAATATGAATCTGGTTACATTTAACTTTCAAACCTATCCCTGACATTGGTTAGAACAATTTAAAAAAAGGAAACTTACCAACAAGGATTTTAATTAATTTGGCAAATTCTAGGATGGTGTGTTCTTCGGGGTTCCCCTTAGGAAGAGAAATAGATTTGTTATATAGTCACTAAAAATATAAAAATGCCAATTTTATACAATGGTCACAAATGAATATGCTAAAATAAACCAGACTGATTCTTGCACCTCATGCATGATGAATGCAGATCATTTAAGAAGCTTTTTTTCCAGTTACACATTTGATATTCTACAGTGACAGAGTGATTCCTACTGTAATGCAAACACTGAATTATAGGATAAAGTTATTAACTTAGTCCCATCATCGCAGTTACATCACAAATTCAGAGGCAGACCAAATTAACTTTGTCTTGTGGCAATACAAGAACATCATTTATTTATGCTTATAAAACACATATCACAGACCCGAGGGCATAATAGAGCTAACAAGACGTACAACATACAATCATAACACGTGAAACTGTGCCTATAAAATGAGAGGGGCCTTCACCCGACCAGGGCCAGAGAGCAGAACTCACACTAAACTGGGATTCATCCAAACAGCCTGGTTTTCAAGTCTTTTTTAAATGTAGAGAAAGATTGGCATAGCCTTAGATCGAAAAGCAGCGAATTCCAACTCTTAGGGGCGGCATAGGCGAATGACCCCTGGTTGACCACTACTAGTTTGGACCACGGTGCACTGAGTAACCCTGCATTATTAGATCTTAATGTCCTTCAAGCCAGCAACCAGGTAAGTCGATTTGATAGGTACGCTGGGCTTAGACCATATAGACTTGTGTGTAATACACAATAGGCGGAATGTCACTTTACTGGCTATAGGTAGCCAGTGAAGTGCTGTCCTGGCATCTGTGACATGTTCCTTCTTCAGACCTGTTGCTGTTCTGACTGCATTGTTGTGAATCACCTGGAGGGGCATGATTTCTCCTTTCCCTGTGCTCTGCAGCAGACTGGCCCCGTAGTCCAATTTGGCACCAATAGTTGCCCTAGTAATGGATGCACAATTACCCTGTGAAAGAAAGGGTCTCAGATGAGCAAGCAGTTTGAGGTAATAGGAGGTGGGTGAAACCAGAAAGCTCAAATGAGCCTTCATGTTCAGCTCCTGATCAATCACCATCGCTAATGTCACTTTCGAGAGGGGGGGGGTTATGGTACATCCTGCAATTAACACCTCCCTGTAGTCTGGTGGTAGTTTCCGCCGCATGCGGGCAGCTGTCCCTATCATTACTTCTTTCTTTGCATCATTAAGCGCAAGATTGTTTTCTAACATCCAGGACTGAATCGGAGCATAGACTAGACCCTATTGATGGACTCGGTGTCCCTGCTGTAGTCCCCTGACAATGGGTTGAGACACAGTATCATCTGCATAGTTGGTATAGAGTACCCCATTAGAGTCCAGGAGTTCAAACAGCGGGAGTGTGAATAGACTAAATAGGATTGGGGACAGGCAAGATCCCTGCAGCACTCTGCAGTGCACCTGAAAGTCGTCTGCCCTGCAGTCATCTGCAAAGACCCTTGCAGTTCGTTCAGAGAAAAGGGATTCTACCAGTTTGGCCGCTGTTGCGGAGAAGCTGGCCAATTGCAGAAGTCTGGTGACCAGCAGGGCATGATCAACCAGGTCGAATGCCGCAGAGAGGTCAATCAACATGAGGAGGGCGGTGGATTCTTTATTCACAATGTCCAGCATGTTGGCCTTGAGATCCGTTAGAGCAAGCTCTGTACTATGAGCCCTGCAAAAGCCAGACTGCCTCTGCCCTAGGATCTGTAGTTTTTCTACGTAATCCTGCACCTGAATATTAGACACCCGATTTAAAATTTTGAGCAAGAAAATACAGTATGAAATGGGTCTACAGTTTGTTGAGACATCTGGATCAAGAGATGGCTTTTTCAGTAATGGGCAAATACAGGTTTCCTTTAGTCAAGATGGTACTGAGCATTCCTTAAGAGGAATTAACCAATTTTGTAAGCATATGAGTCAATTGAGTAGCACACACCTTGGCCACTTTAGAGGGTATATCTCCTTTACATGGTGTAGGTTTGAGACGATTCAGCACAGTAGACAAATCACTCTCCGAAATCAGGGCGAAAGTGAGGAGCAGATTTTTTTTTTTACTTTGTGGGGGAAAATGTGCCTGAGATTTGCTTGCCGGTAGATTCTTTAGTGCTAATATCAGCCTGAATTTTTTTTTACCATCATTTAAGGCGTCCTGAATGGACGTGCACCATTCATTTGTCTTTAACTGTAGTAGAAATCTGTGGGCACAGAGTCTCAAATTCCTTAAGAATTTTAAACACTATCTGATTTAGCCTGTACTATCCTTTGATTATATTCCTCTTTCTTTGCTTTAATGATCGCTGCTTTGTGCTCCTTAGCTGCCTTTGCGTATGCATCCTTATTGGTTTCAGAAGATGAGGCTTTCCACACTGCAAAGGCATTGTGTTTTGCTATTTTGAGTGTTTGAATTTCGCTGGAGTACCAGCTTTTTGCGTCTCTCTTCATTCTACAGCATGTCTTTTCTGGGGCAAGTTTGTTGACTGCCAAATTGAATCTGCAATTTTTTGTGCCGTGTCCAGTTTAGGCAACTCTCAACAGGCTTTCGAGGAGAGGTGCCAGCGCCTCCAGTGTAAGGCGGCAAGTGTTTCTAGATGTAGAGAGCACTTTTTTAGCTTCAATCTTCCTGCTCTGAGAGCCAGCTTTTACCTGAAAGTGTATGAACGTGTGGTCTAACCATAGGCATGGTATCACCTCCCCCACCTTAATGTCTATATTATGACTCGACACCCAGTCAGGATCCTACCTCTTACATGTGCTCCCATCAGAACATTCTGTTGGAAGCCTAAATTAGACAAGGTGATCATGGTAATTGAGGCCATTGTGTCGTTATCATCCTGCAGGCCCAGGTTAACATCTCCTAAAAGGATGGCTTTGGTGCTGGGCTTGAGGCGTGGAGCTATTATGTCCCCCAGCTGGATTGGATAATATCGCATGTGCATGGGCGGTCGGCAGACAAGGATGATGTCAAAGGTTGTGTTGGGGTCCAGCAGGACTTTAGCATACAAAGTATCACAGCCCGCTTGGTTATTTAACTGTACCACATGGGTCTGGAGGGTGGAACACTATCAGGGCAGCCCCCGGCAGGGATAGCCAATGCTAGAGCTGGATCTGCTGCTTCATATAGCCAGGTCTCAGTTATTGTACAGATGTCAATGTTCTTCTCTACTAGATAGTCAGCAATTTAAACGGCATGGCAGATCAGTGATCTGGTGTTAATTAGTAGGCACAACAGCGGTTTATTCATACTTCACCCAGTTCAGGAGGGCCCAAGCCCCGGGTTCCTTACTGAAGACAATTTACCACATTACCCGAGACAGAGCGTACAGAAATCAGTGGCCGGCAGACCATCAGGGCACCTGATGTGTCCCGGACACAACCAGGCATTAACCGGCCTCGGCAGAACGCGCCGGCACGGACGCGCTGCCAGTGGGAAATTAAAACCCTGGGGAGAAGGGAATTGTAGTTCCTGTAAACTACGTTTATCACGTGAACCTGAAAACAGAACGTCCCTCTTTCTCTAATACACAGAAAAGCAGTTCTAAGCCCCACCAGGGTGTGCTGCTTCTGCCATGTTGTCAAGCACACACATTGGTCCAAATATCTTTATAGTGAAATAGACAGGGTGATGCGCTATTCACAATCAACTAGCTCGCTCCAGTAGGTCACATGCAGCAGTTGCAGCTGTCTAAACACACACTCATACACAGGGTGGGACACTGCAGTCTCTTCTCATACCAGCATTAATCCACCTCTGCAGAACGCATTGGCGCTGACGTATCACTATGGCAAGTGCGCAGCCACCTACATTAGAAATGCATGTTCCAAATGCCACAGAAGCAGAGAGTCCACAATTGAATCAAGATGCCTAGGACAACATGGAAGAGAATGCCACATTACTTACGTTTTGTAATGATCTGATTGATTGCTCCCATATTCCTGCCAAAGAGCCCAGGCAGTGATTCTTGGTAAACAAGTAGAGATGACCAAGTGGCAGTTTGAGAGATCTCCAACAAGCGAACATTCAGCCGCAAGCCACAAGTGGCAGCTCAAGTGGTAGTTGAAAGAGCCTGGATGCCTTCAGAAATCACTGTTTTCCAGCACATATCAAGTATTAATGTGCACAACAATATGAGCGACGACTTGTCTGGTAACAGCATTTCCCTTCAAAGGTGTATGTCACAGATAACTTCAATAACTCAAAGACCCAATTGTACCTTTTAGGCAATGCATGATCAATCTAACAATTCTTGCCTGTTGAACGATCAAAGGAAGGGCAGATTAAGGGGACCCCCCCAGGTCTCAAACCCTTGTCCTTCCCCGTGGGTTCCCTCCACCGTAGCCTAGGTAACCCCACAAAGATTTAATGAAAAAAAAAGTATAGAAAGGTAACCCCCTAATCGCTAGTGCTAACCTTGTCTTCCAGTTAGGGCCTAAAGGATGTAGCCTTCGCTACCTTACTCCCTCTGGGACTGCCCAAGCGTTCTCTTCTGACAGTTTCCCTAGTTTGCTTTTAATGATATAAGAGTTGTGTTTTACCATCTCACACACTCTCCCTTTCACTCCTTTCCCTCATCTTTCTCCTCTCCCTTCTATTCGCTGTTTCTCCTCCTCCCCTTGATCTTACTATGACCTACACCGCTCTTAGGTCTATCCCACCTCTCTCCCTGCACATCGTCTTCTCCTCCCCTCTACTCCTGCACCCCCTCTCCTTCAGACCTCCACACTCATTCCTCTCCTACCCTCCTAACCATCCTTACTATGCCTACTTCCCCTTCTCCTACCACCCTCTTATTCCTCACTCACACTTGCCCAGTCTTACTGCCCGCTATCTAAACTCAACCCTTCTGTTACACTCTCCTATATCCACATACCATTCTCTCCTGGCACAGACTCCACAATCAATACAATCTTTATCTTGGTACCTCTCTCTCACACAATACCTTAACTGTATTTTCATCCTACCTTCTCTCAACCTCCTCAGCATGCTGCTCCACCTTCCCCTCTCCACTGGCTGGTCTCAGTTCACCTTCTCTCCTTCAGACCTCACCCGATCAGCGTTCTGAGTGCAGCGCTTTTATTATGCCCCTGTCCCTCTGCGTACTGCAGACTCCTCCCCCTTCGCATTTGTCCCTCAGGTCACCTGTTATATTCAGCCAATCTTCCCCAGCGTTTCTGCTGGGGCTCAACTTTCAATGAGCAAAGTTTTAAAATATGTGGTTGCCCACTGCCCCTTTTCTATTCGCCAGCGATTCCTCCGGTTTCTTGGCACAGGGCTGCCAGGGCTCGCAGCAGTGGGCTCCCTCTTTGTCCAGTGATGGATGCCTCTTTGCTGGGCGTATTTATGGTTGTAGTTTGAGCAAGACGTGCACCTGTCATCCTCCCATTTGGTGGAGTGTGCTGCTGACAGTGGTTTATGGATGCCAGAGTTCTCAAATTAATGGAAGACTGCAGGCCAGAAAAAGGCCTCTGGACAATTATTCGTCTGAGCAAGATGAAACACAAATTTTCAAAAGAAAGGAGGGGAACCTCAGCGTGGAAAAGCAAGAAGATATCCCTGGGAAGTAAAGACACCAGGTCTGATGATGATTTGATTAATCAGTTGTTCAGTGATGCAAAGGTGTGGATAGTTTTTGTCCTAGGCTGGGCGGCCAAAACTGCTATAACTTACATGGAGACCAAAGGGGCCAACACTCAGCTGAAAAGCAGTGAAGTAAACTGTTAAGTTTACTCTACGAATGAACTGCTCTTCAACTTTTCCTTTCACAGGAATTCCTTCAGCAGAAAAATGCTAACAATATGCCAGAATGCACCTCCTTTGCAAAGAGGATTTTTGACAATTCATCAGCTTCAGAGTTGAAACCAACTTACTGGCACTTTTGCAGAGAAGGTACACAGGTAGAAGAGCACATGATAAATATGAATATAAAGTTTACTTTAAAATTAAGGTACTACAAATGCAGATTGCCATAGATTTAAAAATGCCACTTTAATGAGCTAAAATTATCCGAAGATCTAATTCATAGTATTTACATTTGACATTTAAAACATTAAGGAACAATCATAATTCAGGTAGGCAACTGGATAAAGGAATTCGTTTTCTTAACATGAGACAAAAAAGGGAGCATTTTAAAAAGAGGTGTGAATAGTGGAACTTCAAAAAAGTTACAAAACAGTGGGTATGCCCAGGTGTAGATGTGGACATAATGGTAGGCAATTTGGGAGTACGAGGGGGTTCCCCATCAGTAAAGCGCTCTGCACATTTTAACATTTCCACATTGTGGCCAAATATTTAACATTTTTCAAAACTAAAATCTTTGCACAGAAAGGAAATTCATAACACATTGAAAAGGAATATTTCCAACATTTGCTTTACTTTTAATTCCATTATCACCAATTACAGTACTTCAAAAGTATTTTTTCCCCTCTTCAGGTTTACTATGGGGTATTTTTCATTGGCTATTTCAACATAATACCATGGAGCAGCTCTGCAACCTCTTGGACTAAAATATTATCTGGTGAATGGAAGAGGAGCATGGGAAACTGAATGGTGAATTGAATGGTAATCTTATATAGTAAGACATTACCGAACCAAAACCATCATGAGGCTATCTGCATTGAAGGCATTCATGCCGTTGCTGATGGGCTGCACATGGTTTATGTTACTTGCCTGTAACTATTGTTCTCCAGCATGGGTCTGGCATGGATTCACATGCTCATGAATATTCACCATGGTCAGGCTGCGAATCCACTGTAAAAGAAAAAACGTTTCATTTAAAACTGTATTTCTCCTTTAAACCAATCACTGTTCTCTGGGTCATACTGCCCTCCTCCAATGACAATCCTCTCCCAAAGTCCCGCCTCTGGGAGCCATCTTCAGATTTGATAAGACGTGAAGTGGTAGTATGACCAAGAAGAGCTGCAGATGGGCCGTAGGGAGGGTTCGCATGTGAATCCATGCCAGACCCATGCTGCAGAACAATAGTTACAGGTAACTAACTTAAACCTTCTCCAGCATGGGGTCTGGCATGGATTCATATGCTCATGAATAACAAATAAATAGCAGTACACATTACACAACCACAGGAGGTGGCAAGGCTCAACAGAAGCAATTAACACTTACCCATGGAACAGACTTGCCTCAAGCAAACAGGTTGCGTAGCACTGCCTGGCCAACTCTGGAGCCCTCCCTGGAAATCCTGTTGATGCAGTAGAACTTTGTGAAGGTATGCGTGGACCTCCACATTGCAGCCCTGCAGATGTCGAGCAGTGGCACACCAGAAAGGAACACAGTTGTCGCAGCGATCACTCTGGTGGAGTGGGCTCTCAGACGTCTCGGCAGCTGGTTAGCCAACTGATGACGGTGCATAATAAAGCCAGTGAGCCATCTTGAGATGGAAGCCTTGGACAAGGCCTTCCCATGATTCACAGGTCCAAAGTTCAAACAATTGAGAAGTATTCCGAAAACCCCTGGTTCGTGACATATAGAACTTCAAGGCAAAAGCAACGTCCAGCAAATGCAAGGTCCTCTCCGCCAGCAATGAAGGTTTTGCGAAGAAAACAGGCAACACCAAAGGCTTGTTGAGGTGGAATTCCGACAGGACTTTCAGCATGAAAGTGGGGTGCCCAAGCAGCACCACCCTCGGTTTGTGGAAAGTCAGCTACGGCTCCTTGCAGGACAGGGTCTGTATTTCACCCACTGGTCTGGCTGAGGTTATGGCCACAAAGAATGCAGTCTTCCACGAGAGAAACTTGAGTGGGGCCTGATGAATAGGTTCTAAGGGCGCCCACATGAGTCTTGTCAGGACTACGTTGCGTTCCCATGCCGGGACAGGCCCTTCACTGGAGAAAAAGCCCCATGAGAAACTCCTTGACTAGTCTGTGGGACCACACCAAGGATCTTCCCGGGGAACTAGTGTAGCGTGAGATGGCTGCCAGGTGTACCTTGATGGATGTTTGAGCCAGACCAGCTTTTGTCAAGGAAAGCAAGTATGGAAGAATCTGTGGGGCTGTGACCCCCAGGAGGGGTAAACATCTGCGACCGGCACCACAGAGAAACGCTTCCACTTATGGCAGTAGCACTTTAGTGTCGACAACGCCCTGGCTTTTGCGAGGACCTCCCTTCAGTCCGCTGGCAGCTCATAACCTCCAAACTCTAAGGATGCTGGAGCATTGCCTTCAGCTTCAGAGATCCTCTGTCACGACGAAGGATTGCGCCTATTTGGTGAGCAGATCCGGCAGTACCAACAACTTCACTGGAGGCAACACTGACAGGCTGACTAGGTCCGGATACCAAATCTGCCTCGGCTATGCCAGGGCGAGGAGTATCATCTTGAACAAACACTGACCGAGTGTGTTGATTACAAGTACCAGGTGCGGAAGCGGAGGAAAAGCATACAGAAAAAGACCTTCCAACAGGAACGAGACGGCAACCCCCATTCTCCTCGGTTGGTGGAATCTGCTGGCAATCTTCTGCCACTTTAAGTTTGCCGCCGTGGCAAACCGATTGATCAGAGGTCTGCCCTCTTTGTTCAACAAACAGACCACCTGATCCTGACCAAGTTCCCACTCGTGGCAGGGGCACAGTTCCCTACTGAGGCAGTCAGCGATAGTGTTCTTGATGCCTGCCAGGTGGAACAGGACCAGGAACATCCCCTTTCCGATGGCCCAATGCCACAAGTCCCACAAGAGCGCTGGGGATTGCATGCCCCCTTACTTCCCGATGTAGAACATGGTGTTAGTCTTGTCTGTGAAGATCCTCACCACTTTGCCTCTCAGACAATAGGAAAGACTTAAGGACCCAGAACACTACTCGTTCGTAGCTCCAGGGTGTTGATGTGCAGATCCTTTTCCTCCAGAAGCCACAGACCTCTGGCGTGTAGACGTCCGGTGTAAGCTTCCCAACCTTCCAGAGAGGCGTCCATGGTGACAGTCTCCTGTTATGGTGGGGTTTGAAATCCCATCCCCATGGTGATGTGGTAGCATACCCCACCCTACCCCACCATCGCCTGCGGGGACTCCTCGTTGAGGGGGATCTTGTCCACAAAATTCCCAGACACTTGTACCCAATGTGCATCCAAGAATTCCTGTAGGGGTCGCATCTGCAACCTGCAAAGATGGACAAGGTAGATGCAGGACGACATGATGGCCCGAACCATGACCGTCCTCGCCGACAGTCGCTGCACCTTCCCGTGAATGGCCGCTAGCCTCTCCTTAGAGGAGGATGCCAGGCAAGCCACTATGTCAAGTCTGGCACTGAGGAACAGCGTGTTCTGCGATGGTGTTAAGCAGGATTTACGATAGTTTACGGAGAACCCCAGCACTGTGTGCTCGTCGGCCAGTTTCCGGGAGCGGGCGCTTATCAGCCAATCATCCAGGTACGGATATACGTGTAGGGCCTGCTGACGCATTTTGTGAACACCCTTGGGGCCGACTTCAAGCCGAATAGTAGGGCTTTGAAATGGTAGTGTTGGCCTTGTACCATGAACCGTAGGAACTTCTGATGTTTGCTGTGGATGGGGGCATGGAAGTACGCATCCTCTAGATAAAAGAACATCAAGAAGTCACCTTCCTCCAGTTGGCGAGCACTTGTTGCAACAGAACCATCTACATTTTTGGGACTTAAGTACTTGTTCAGAGGGCGTGGGTCCAGGATGGGTCTCTAACCTCTCCCCCGCCCCCACCCACCCAAATCTTCAGGACTAGACTGCAGAGCCGGTGGGGAACGAGCACTATCGCCCCTTTCCGTAACATAGCTCGTAGTTCAGTGGAATAGGAGGGCACCTGTGCTGGAACTCCAAGGTGTGTCCCTGGGCGAGAGCGTCCAGCACCCATCTGTCAGTGCTCATCTTCTTCCACTCGCTGACAAAACTAGTCAGCCGGCCTCCCACCGGGGTACACAAGTGAGGGCCCGACATCTTGGCCAGTTCAGGCTTGCTTAGGCGCCGGCATAGGCCTGGGAGCGACCCCTGCAGGCTTCCAGAGTGGAGGATCGGGAAGTCAGCATGTACGGCGTGGAGTATCCTTTGAACGGGAACATGCCATCTGTCTGTTTTTATGGCGAAAGTTTTCCTGGTGAAAGTTAGTGGCCTTCAGCCATCCCTGCCGACAAAGGCAAACACGGTTTCCCCATCTGTCGGATGCTTGCGTCGTTGATGTCCTCTGCCACTGTAATGGCATGGTCCGACACCAACTCCCTTTCCTGGAAGAGGGCGAGAGCCTCGGTTTTCTTGGCTGGAAGGAATTCCAGCATAGGGCCCAGCTTGTACCAAAGCTCCCCATCGTATCAGACAAGATAGCCAGAGCATTAGCTGATTTGATCTTGGAGCTGCGCTGTAGACTACTCTCTTTCCCGTGGCGTCCATCTTCTTCCCCTCGTTGCCTGGGTGGTGGGGGAGAATGGTACTGATGATGCTGAGGCGGGGTTGGCTGAACTTTTTCTTGCAGCAGCCGACACTACCGAATTTCGGCGACAGTTGTAACCTCAAGCACTTGGGTGCGGAGTCCGGCACCCTGTATTTATTCTCCAATTTGTCATGCTTACTTTGGAGCTGTGCATGGGTTTTTCACGAGGGCCAGGCCTTCCTACCAAATGTCCTAAAAAGGGTACAGGAATGATAGTCTTCCTCTTGGACTCACGTCACTAATATAGGTAAACCCTCCTTTTTCATTTCCTCAGGCACCAGCTGGAACTGCTGGGAGGCCCTGGAGATCGAGTGGAATGATCCCACCTCGTCTGGGGAGCCTCTATGAGGGGTATCCAGGTGCGGTGATTCATCGTCTGCTGGGACAAAGTCCTCATCTTCGTCAGTTGCTGTGTGCGTACCAGTATCAGTGTGTGTATCCAGGTGCACTGGTGGAGTTGGTTCCCGATGTGGTGGAGGAGGCCGATGCGGCGGCGCGGTGTGACGCTTCCTCTTCTGTGGAGGCTGGTCAGGGGCCTGCGATACAACAGGTGCCGGTGTTGGAGGCAACCGTTGCTGGGAGGTAGGGATACTTTCTGCGCTGTAAGGACCACCCTCGTAGGGTCGGTACCATCCACCGTAGCATCTTCGGCTGTGCCTGGTAAGCCTGCTGTGAGGCCTTCTTCGCTTCCTCCGGCCTTTGTGTCTTTGATTTGTCATTTAACTTGGCCAGGGTGGACGACTTCCTCTTTGAGGAGGAACCTTATGGCAGGTTGGCTGAGGAGGCAGACAGTGATCTATCCGACCTGGGATCTGCATCAGCAGTGAACCCCCGGGAATCGGCCTTGCGGTTCTTGGTCTTCTATTGGTCTTCTCTTGGACCCCCTACGGATGGGCCATCCTCAAAGGACTTCAACCTCCTCCCAGAGGGAGACTGCTCCTCGGACTAACCGGTCCTGGGTGAGAATGACCCTGCTCAGTGGAAGGGTTAAGGGCCTTGCTCGACTTGAGCCATGCTGCCATGCCACCAGCCTGCTATACCTTTCTTTCTTCATTTTCTTCAAGAAGCCCAGGCATATCTCACACCCATCCTCGTTGTGGTCAGGGTGCAGGAAGTACAGACACTTTTGATGTTTGTCCTCCATGAAGACGTTCCATAGTCCGCATTGGGTGCAGGGCCTGAAAAGGGTCCTTAACTCCTTTTCCTCATCCGTCACGGTCGGAGGGAGCGAAGCAGGCCCAAGACGGCCTTCCAGAAACTTTGATGAAAAATCGCTGTTGAGGGGCACGCAACTTCACCGACAACGGATCCAGTTGCCGGCCGATAAAGATAGGAGCACAAGGCTCTGTTGGAACAAAAATTGAACATTTGAGCAAAAAACTTAAACCGTACAAAATAGCTCAGAGAGCAACTCGAGGACACCCAACACTGAAGCGTGCAGTAAAATCCTTAAGATGGTTGCCAGAGGTGGGACCTTAGGGAGAGGACTGTCATTCGAGGGGGCAGTATGATCGAGGAGAAATACAGTTTTAAAGTGAAACCGTTTTTTTCTTTTACTGAGAAGTCCCAGCCTGACGTGGAATATTCATGAGCATGTGAATCTATGCTGGAGATGGTCTGTGCCTTTTCTTCTCCCCAGCACAAAATTCCTTCTGACATTGAGCATTCAACCAGTAGATCACTGCGTATTGATTTGTCCTGGCGTTATTCCAAAGACTGGTTGCAAAATCAGTGGGCTATTGAGATTGTGTGTATATTTGAGTATATTTAAGCAGTCGTAATGTAAATGTCTTGGCGGATTATCCTCTTTTGTCTTGAGTAGACAACATGGTGACTATTTAGTGTTTGTGCATTGCCTAAGGTTCAACATGCCCAATTGGGCCATGCTGCACTAAGATGTCCAAGGCCAACTACTTTTTAACATCTGAAGAAGCTCTTCAATTTCATAAAATGGATAAAGAAAATGTAGCCTTTTGATTAATTTCTAGGATGCTGTACCTTTGCTGGCTTGGTAATGCCCAAGGAATAGTAAAGGGCACCCAACTCACTTTAACACACGTTTCTAATTATTAATCAGGAGGTGCAGTTGAGTTTTTGCCATGTGCACAAAAGGCAGGGAAATTTATCAAAACTATTTCTGGTACAAACACCAGTCACAAGCTCAATAATAATAATAATAATAAAGTTGATTAGCTTTAAGAGGTTGTCTCAATGTTAAGATACATTTAAGCCCCTTTTTGCTTTAATAATCCAACATTACAATATTTACTGAAGGCAGCGAGGTTCAGTGAATGCAGCAGTTTACTTCTTTTGGTGGTGAAGTGGTGACTGCAGCCATGCGTAGCGAGGTTCAGTGAATGCAGCAGTTTACTTCTTTTGGTGGTGAAGTGGTGACTGCAGCCATGCTTAGTGAGGTAGCGAGGTCAGTGAATGCAGCAGTTTACTTCTTTTGGTGGTGAAGTGGTGACTGCAGCCATGCTTAGTGAGGCAGCGAGGTTCAGTGAATGCAGCAGTTTACTTCTTTTGGTGGTGAAGTGGTGACTGCAGCCATGCTTAGTGAGGCAGCGAGGTCAGTGATCATATTGGTTGGCATGCACATAAAGATCCAGAAGGCGATTAAACAAATAGTGATAGCCGCTGAGGTGCTGATACGACCAGTAACACTTAATGTAGGGGTGTTCCATCGCCCGAGAACCGGAAAAATTGATCATGTGGGCAATGGGCACTAGATGGGTCCTATAATTTATAAAGGAAAGAACCACTATATGTGGTGTCAGGAATCGTATGGGTAAACTGTGCGTAATTGCACAGGTTTCGAATGGTGCCGCAAAGCCATTCCCTCCAAAGTAGCAGGATGATCAGTTAGGAAATGAATTGTTCATATAACTGAATACATGTATTATACTGTCCTTTGATAAAAGCTCACTGTGTAAAACCCTACAGAAAAAGCTTTGTGTTTGGGGTTCGCAAGGTTAGGGGCTGCCATGACAGTTTTCCTGTCCATTTCTGTAAAGCTGTATGGAAATAAAACCGGTCTACCTTTGCTGCCTGCTTATTGGATTACATGGCGATAGATTTGGGTTTCAGCGCATGGTGCCCAACAGAGATGGCAACTGGAGTACTGGACTGATTCCCTCAAGCCCCTGTGTGCCGAAAAAGGATCAGCAAAAGGCCTTATTGAAACCTCAAAGATGTGGTTTAAAAAAAAGGCTGTCCATGAAGGTTGGTGTTCCTTCTTGGGCTGGGAGAGCGCCTGCATTATTTAATGCAAGGGGCAGCACGGGAAGACATTGGAAGGGTAGGATAATTTGAGGGGAGAGAAATTAAAAGACGGAAGTTTGGAATACAATCAAACAGAATAAGTATCAGGATTATAGGTAGGAAGGGAAATAGAAACAAATGGGGCCTTAAGAGAAAATTGAACAGTCTTCCATTTGATTCTATCCTACAATGAAAAAACGCTAATTTAGCACAAGATGCTACACACTTGAAACTGGTAAAATGGGTATTCGAAATATGAAAATGAGGTGAATTAATTTGGCAGAAAATGGGGAAGAGCCAGTCAATGGAACCTAGTGCCCCAGATTGGGTTACAGCTGCATATTTTGTGTACATCATTTATCGACTTGAGACTTGTAGGTTCTTAGAAAATAGATCTCCATGACAAAGAGGGGCAGATGACGTCAAATCCAGTAGATGGGACTTTTAATTTGAATAAACCATTTATTTTACAATGACAAAAGTAGGAAAATAAAATCGGAGGAGTGGGAGATCTTTCTTAATTGATTAGTGGAAGGGTCGAAGAGTTGGGGAACTTTCAGATAAACATGAAGTTAAGGAATACACTGAAAGGGAGTAGTTCCTTAACTGTAACTCCATTTCTCCAGCGTTGGTATCTTTCATGGATTGACATGCTTAAAATATTCCCTGTAGTCAGGCTGGGAACCCTTGGTATATTTATAAGGACCGGTCCTATAGGAAAAATTTCAACACTTCTGTGTCCTATCTACGTTGTTATCAGGCTGCGTTTGCTTGACCCAATAGGACGTAGGGACATAAATAGCCCCGCCCCCGCGGCTCCCTTCAGATTTTAACCCCCAAAGTAGAGGGAACATATAGAGTTTGCATTCAGGGGAGGCCGGCGGGCGCATGTGAATCCATGAAAGATACCAACGCTGGAGAAATAGAGTTACAGGTAAGAAACTACTCCCTTCTCCAGCATTGGATCTTCCATGGATTCACATGCTTAGACTAGAATATACAGCAGTACCCCCAACATGGAGGTGTGCAATGCAAACTAAACTATCCAAGCCACATATATACTTTGGTATGCGAAAAAAACCCATTAAGGAACATTGACAACACCTAAGCATATGGCATAATGACAAGAGTATGTATACCCCTATATGGGGCTTACCTTACTGAAACAGATGCTGAAGGACTGCTTGCCCCATCTGCATATCTGCCGCGTGTTGTTGCTCTAGGCAATAATGCTGAGTAAATGTGTGCGGCACCGACAATGATGCCGCTTGACAGATGTCCACCAATGGAATTCCAGACCATAACGCAGCTGATGACGAGGCGGATCTTGTTGAATGAGCTTTTGGGCATCTTTCCAATGGTTTTCCTGCTTTTGAGTGACAAAAAGCAATAGTCGACAACCAGCGGGCCAGTCCTTGCTTATGGATCGGTTTCCCCTTCACCGAAGGTCCATAAGCTACAAACAGTTGCCTTGAAAGTCTAAAACCTGGAGTACAATTGATACAGAACTTCAAAGGCCTTTTTACATCCAACGGGTGGTGAGTTTTCTCTGCCGCAAAAGAAGCCGTTGCAAAGAATGTTGGAAGAACAATAGACAAATGTTTGTGGAATGTCATCGGCACTTTAGGAATAAAGTGAGGATTGGTTGCCAACACTACCTTGTCTTTGAAAAAACGCAGGTATGGAGGATCAATGACCAATGCCTGTAATTCTGAAAGCTTCCTTGGCTACTAAAAAGGCAATTTTCCATGACAAAAACTTCAACTATGACATCGGTTCGAACGGAGCTCTCATTAGTGCTGACAGTACTAGATTCAAGCTCCAGTTTGGTGGAAATTTCTTAGCTGGCAGGAAAGTTCGAAAAAGGCCTTTCAGAAAATGCTTCACCAGTCGATCGCTGAAAAGAGGTGTTGAATGTCTTTTTCGAGTAAATCTCGAGATGGCCGCTAAATTAACTTTTATAGAGGAAAAAGCCAATCCTTGCTCTGCCAAGTGTAATAAATATGGCAGAATTTGCTGTGCTTCAACATTCAGGGGATCTATTCCCGGATGATCCCTGCACCATACACAGAATCTTTTCCATTTACCTGCATAATAAGCGTTTGTGGATGGTGCTCGTGCTGCCTGTAAAATTCGTCGACACTGAGGGAATGTACAAATCCCCGAACTCTGAGAAGTCATGAGCCAGGCCGTCAGGTAGAGGGAGTCTGCATCGTGATGTCAAACCGCTCCTTTGTCTTGCGATAGAAGGTTCGGAATCTTCTGTAGCCTCACTGGCTCCGCTATCGACAGTTGCAGTAGATCCGAGAACCACGACCGTCTCGCCCAATAAGGATCCACCACCATCACGGGTACCTGTGAATCCACTGAAGTGTCCGTCGGATGAGTGGAAACGGAGGAAACGCATAAGCAAACTTGTTCGTCCACGGGAAGGAGAACACCTCCCCCATCGATTCGGGCTGTGGCCACCTGCTTGAGAACCGTGCACACTTCTTGTTCTCTCGGGTCGCTAACAGATCCAAGGGTGGATGACCCATTTTCTAAAGACTTTCGCTAGCTGACCATCGTCCAGCTCCCACTCGTGCAGTTGGTTCATTTCCCTGCTGAGTGAGTCTGCCTGTATATTCTTTACCCCTGGAAGAGGGTAAGCCATTATGGTGATATTCTGTTCGAGGGCCCAATGCCATATTTTCTGAGCTTCGCTCGAGAGCGTTCTGGACCGTGTGCCCACTTGCTGCCTGAGATAGAACATCGTTGTTGTATTGTCCGTTAGTAGTCTGACAACCGACTCTCGTATGCGCGGCAGAAAAGACTTCAGCGCCCAATGTATCGCTCTTAACTCTAGCACATTTATGTGAACAGTAGACTCCGCTGGGGTCCATTGACCCTGAACTTGCAGGGGACCTAGATGAGCTTCCCATCCCTTCAGCGATGCATTCGTCAATACCGTTGCTTTGAAATCCGGCTCCTGCAGGGGCATACACTTTGTCAAGTTTTTGGAGAGCTGTCACCATTGAAGTGCCTGCCACAGATTGTGGTTGATGCTCAGCTTGTCCGACCAAAGGCCCAGACTCTGGAACCACCGGTCTGCCAGAAACTCTTGCATCGGCCTCATGAAAAGACGGCAATTGTTCACCAATGAAATACAAGATGGTAAGGCTCCTAGCAGCATGAATTTTCTGACTGACACCCTGGTGCCCACTCTCCATTCCTTTGCCTTTTGAGTCAGTTTCTGAATTCTTTCCACTGAGGGCCTCACTAGCCCTGATTGGGTTTGTAACTCCGCACCCAGAAATACTAAGTTCCTTGAGGGAGAAAGCAAGGATTTCTCAAAGTTTATCGAAAACTCCAAGCATTTCAGAAGTTGCATGGTGGCCTTTAGGTTTGCTTGAGTTATGCTCGGAGACGAGCCTCTTATCAGCCAATCGTCCAGATACGGGTAAACATGACGACCTTTTCTTCGCAGCCACTGGAGCCAAACACTTTGTGAACATCCTGGGAGAAGACTTTAGTCTGAAAGGGAGTACTTTGAACTGGTAATGGTTTCGACCGACTACGAACCTTAGAAATCTTCTGTGTTGTTGATGCACCGGTATATGAAAATATGCGTCCTGTAGATCTAACGACACCAGAAAATCTCCCGGCTGTACTGACCGGATGACTTGAAGTGTAAGCATCTTGAACTTTAAACTTTTTAGTGTCTTGTTGAGGGTCCGAAGGTCCAGAATAGGTCGCCATTTGCCATTGGGTTTTTTGACCATGAAGTAACGAGTAAAATCCCGGACCTCTCTCGGCCACTGGAACGAATTCTATAGCCCCTTTCTGAGGCATAAGCTCCACTTCATGAAGTAATATGTGAAGATGGGGTTGCGCCGAATACATGGGTGGAATCTGTGACGGCGTTTCCTTGATCTGCAGAGAGTGGCCTAGTTTTATCATGTCTAATACCCAGCGGTCTGTTATACTTTTCCATTTGTCGACGCGACAGGCCACTCTTCCTCCCAGGACGTCCTGTAACATGTCATTGTTGTGACTTTGACTGCCTGTCCTTCATTGACGATGAATATCCTCTTCTTCTCAAAGCCTGGTAGTTTTTGGCCTCTTAGCGTTGCCTGGACTGCCAGTCTATAACCTTGGAAGGCGTATGATGGCCTGCTGAAGTTTCGGTCTCTCGATGCAGTAAAACGGGAATTTCCCCGATGACCTGCGGAAGGGACGAAAAGACCGAAAGGCTCTTCCACTTTGTAGGGCTCCTAGCGACCTGGCTGTATCCTCTTTCATACCTTTCAATGCCTCGTCGACTTTCTCTCCGAACAGTTGCTCACCCTCACACGGCATATCGAGTACCTTGTACTGACCTTCCGGTCTGAAGTTAGTACATTTCAGCCAGGCCTGCCTTCTCAAAACTACTCAGTTTATTTGCTTAAACCCGGACTCTGCCAAATCCACGGCAATGTTAATCGAGTGGTTCAACGCTTCTTCCCCTTCTCGGAACAGTAACATGGCCGACTTTCTATGTTCTTCAGGAAGGTGTTCCAGGATAGGGCCTAAACGATGCCACATCTCTGTCATATCTTGCCATAATTGCCAGCGAGTTAGCTGCTTTAACTGTCGTTGCTCCTATGGACAGAACCTTTTTGACAAAAGCGTCCTGTCTTCTAGCCTCGTTATCCGGAGGGGTAAAACATTTGTGCTGCGATCCGGCCTTCCTAGCCGCTGCAGTTGACACCACTGACTCTGGAGATGGTTGAGCAGTCAAGCATTTAGGCGTAGAGTCTGGAGCCTTGAACTTCTCCTGCCCTTTATCACTGGTTCTGAAAATGGATGGCGCATAGTCCTCAAACCTTCCTGCCAGACGTGGTCTAGAATGGGAACTGAGAAGACTGACTTCCTTCTTTTTCCCATATGGTCGAACAAGAAACACTCCTTTTCTTCCTCCGGGCTCAGACTAAATTCAATAAAGGCTTTGCCCATCATTGCATGAAAAGCGCTGATGCCGTCCGGTGGTGATGGTTGAGCCGGGCTCCTAGGTGCTTCCGACTTCCATGTAGGATCCCTCGAAGGGGATGAGGATAACTCTGAAAAAAAGAGTCTAGGTTCCGACTCTGAATCTTGTAACTTCCCTTCCTCCGGGTATGAGCATATGTCATGATGCCTACCCCCGGACCTCTGGATCAAGTCCATCAGTCCAGAGGACAGACATCCAGCCCCTTATTGGAACCCACAAAGCCCCGGTTAGGGGCTTTATGGATTCAGTCCTGGCGCCGTAGGCTCATATACAGGATCAGTAGGCACCAGGCTTATATATAGGATCAGTCCTGGCGCCGTAGGCGCCAGGCTATTACATTCAAACTTCTCTCATGCAGACCATGCTGCAAGGAACTCCAGCATTGGCCTTTGTGAGGCCAGGGAAGGACTACTTTTCTTCAGGGACTATTTTTTTACTTGGGTGTGGTGCTTGGAACTATTTACCTGGGACTACTTTGGAAGCTATTTAAACCACGCACGAAGAGCAGAACACGCTTCGCGTTATTCTGCATTCAGCAGCGTAACGCTCACCGTGCCTACAGCCAGCATCCTGTTACCTGCCACGCCCGCACCGAATCCGGACCGCATCCTAGGAAGAAGCGAAGAAGAAAAGGTTAGAGCAAGAACCTACCTTCTAATCTTCATCGGCTCCTGAATCCACCGCATTCCTGCACAAGGAAAAAGACTTTGAAAAAATAAATGCGTTGCTCCGCTAGCAGTTGCGCTGCACCATTCTTACCAGTCTTCACAGCATTTACACGATCCGGCGCAGCTTACATCTCTTCGTAGCTGCATTCTCGGCACCTAGAGGAAGCCAAGAAAAAACAAGGTGAGCCGAGAGCAAACAGACAATCTTGGTTACGCCACGCACTTACTTGGTTTGCCGCCCGAGGTATAATTCTTCGGCATCCAGCATCTTCTTACGCCGCACCTGTAAGAAGACAAAAGCACTTGGTTAGAGACATTTAGCATCATTATTTTCTACTTGACAGTGCTGGGTAATACAGACTCTTACCTTAGCGCAACCTGCTGCCAACTAGGAGAATTCCTTTCGGACCAAGCTGCAAGATAAATAAAGGAAAAGGGAAATGAGTGAATAGCAGACATTGGAACTCTAAAGACTATATAATTACGGCTCCACGCCACATACCCCAGAGCCCTATTTCGTCTGGAACTCACCCTATTCCTTCGATCCAGTGAAGTAACTGGCATTCTATGCGCCCCTACAATCAGCCAGGATGGAGAGCTCATCATTTCAAGCACTATGGTGAGGACATAAAGGGAATATCGGAGGTGTTGAGTGGGAACGAATTGGGTGCAGGTATCCTCGCAATCCACAGGTGGCTAACTCCCTTCTACTGTTTTCAGGAAACTACTCTTACGGGTCAAGCAGACAAAACTAGGCAGGCCAGTCCAGTCAGCCATCTCCGCCCTACGAGTCATGCTGGTGAAGACCACTGCTGTTCAGTTCTGTTCAATGCCCCTGCGGGAACCAGGTGACCATAACAGCGTGGTGGTTCTTCGCTCACTGGTCGGGAGGCTGGATTTTCCGTAACCCGTGTTGTAGAAACCGGTTCGTCGTCAGCAGCTCTTGTCGACATCCCCGCAGGTGCGTCTATGAGGGGTAACTTCTCAACCAGCCGCTTCAAGAGAGACTGCAGAGTGGACAGCACTTGCAAGAATAATAAAGATTGAGGGTTTAATGACGACGAAGCAGGGACATTTTGCCCCCCAGCACCAGTCGACAATGCCACTCCCTGCAGCCCCAGATCTGCTGGACCAGCTATCTGTTCTCGATCCTCCTCCATGGATGATACGGAGAAGGGCGCTTCCGGCTGTAGTAAGATCTCCAGTAGAACCGCATCATACACCTCCGGCTGCCACGCCCTTGGAGCCTCTACCGTCGACAATGCCAACGTGGATACGTCTATAGTCGCCATCATTCACCGAGGCCACTACAGGCATTGCGCCTGTGTCGACGGTAACACTCTCGTCAGCGACGGAGTCTCTGCAGACGATGGTATAGGCTGTGACGCAGACTCCTTTGGCGATCCCGCCTTTTTTGAGCCAGATTTATGCCTTGTCGATTCTCTACTTGAGGACGACCTGTGATGGTCGCCTGAGGAGGAGGTCTTCGAAGGGTCCTTGCCTTTTTTCGATGAAGATGAAGAAGACTAAGACTTTCCTTGATCGATCTTGTCCATGTTTCGACGAGGATCTTTTGCCTGATGTTTTTCTGAAGGGCGTTTCTCCATCGAACGTGGCTTCTTCGGAGGAGGCTCCGCAAACACCGAGCAGCGATGTGATTCCGCCTTGGATGATTTGGGCCTGGATGCCAGGCTGTGCGCTGACCCTACCTCTGATGAATGATAGGTTCCTTCATTTAGCCACGTCTCCAGGCGTCTATTCCTATCCTTTAGCTTCTTCTGTGAGAAGCCTTTACAGATCTCACAACTGTCCACCGAGTGGTGAGGTTGTAGACAGTACAAACAATCCATGTGCCCATCTCCTTCATAAACTTTTTTAGTCCACAGGTGGCACACGGGTGGAATAACACCTTTCCGGGCATTTTCAACTGACCAGAGTAGAACTCAACCTTGTACCCAAGTAGAAACAAACACGAGGTGTTCCCGTTACTTTGGAGGCGGTTGAAATCTGAAGGGAGCCGCGGGGGCGGGGCTATTTATATCCCTACGTCCTATTGGGTCAAGCATACGCAGCCCGGTAACAACGCAGATAGGACACAGAAGTGTCGAAATTTTTCCTATAGGAAAGGTCTTTATAAATATACCGAGGGTTCCCAGCCTGACGACCGGGAATATTCCAAGCATGTGAATCCATGAAAGATCCAATGCTGGAGAAACCACAGAAACTGAGTAAAGGACAGGAAAGAGGAGCGATGTCTAATTTGCCTCCCACAAATACAGATTACAACGCTGCACCCACAGCCGACAGAAAAAAAGTAACATAAGGAAGGAAAGGACAGCATTGAGATGCTAAACACCTTAACTCACAATAGAAATGCTGGAAACATGTCAGCAGCACAAGGGCAACCCCATAGCTTCCAGTAACGGCAGCCAGCAGCTGTAAGAGGAATCTAGCAAACAAAGGGAGGATGTAGAGGTTGCACAGGTGGTGCCCTGGACTTCTAGAATAATCAAAATGGGCTCCTCACAAGTAACACTGTCACTACTGTAAGAAGGAGGCACACTGGAAGTTTGAGAGCCTAATCCGTCCTCGACTCCAAGCCAGAGGAGCCGATACACTCTGTACCTCCTTTTCCAAACAAACATGTTTCAACCACAGGTCAATCAGAATAATGGTTAGGGATGCCTAAGGGAAAATCACTCTTCATACATGGATAACAATAGATCAAGGTGGTCCTTTTATTTAAATGCAAAGTCTATGGGAAAAGTGAGACATGTTTGTAGATACAAGGCAAATCCCTTAGCAATCAAATGTAAAGATTGTCCAGGGTGCTCCAGTGTTATAGGATTCTGCACAAGCTGTAAGTATTGCCAGTAATGCATCCCATGACCAAACCCTTGACAGAATAAGGTGGTGCCATTTCAGAGAGTCACACGTTTCTTTTGAACACATTGACACCAGTACCTTTTTTGGGTGAGACCTAGTTTTTGTAAATTACAATGCACTATTTAATGTATTCCAAATGGTGTTCCCTTAGATATTCAGAATGTGCATGCGTGCAAGGTAGTAGCAACTACAGGTAGAACCCTTAAGGAAATGAAAAGGCAGGGCAGATGAGACAAGATAGGCAGATTTAAAAGAATAATAAGGGTGGCCCAAGAGTTATGGTCACAGCATGCAAATGAGATGGGTTTCATGTGAAATGCAGAGCCAGTGCACATCTAGGAAAACTCCACAAAATCTTTTCCAAGACAGCACCAGCGTGCCGTAAAACCAGATGCTGGTATTTCAATGGTGATCAAATCATTGGTAAAACAGATAATTGTGCCCACTATAAACCCATGTAATGCACCAATATTACCTGTAAAGAAACCAGGTAGAGACATATGGAGATGTGTATAAGATCTGCAAGCATTAAATGCAGTGGTTTTAGACAGTCCTGGTAATGTTCTTTCGAATGGCTGTTCCTCCCACGCATTCCTCATCTTTGATAAATGATAACTAGCTTCAGCTGCTTCGGAACATTTTATTCAGCAGAGGGAGCTGAGTGTTGATGCAGTTGACTATGTCCCTCGAGAGCCTCTGTCTCGAGTGCAATGTCATCGAAGGTATATGTAGCAAGCACAGCGCCCGTTGGGTTCAGTTCCGTTTTTTTTTTTTAGTAGAACCGACCCGCATAACCACAGGATTGACCGTACTAAGCTTTGAAGGAGTGAAAGCTGCAATAGCATGGGAAATTCTACTGTGGGGTAGGCTGGAAGGGCGATGAGGAAAACGTGGGAGGAATAGCCAGTTGAAATAACGTTACCAGCGGTAAGTAACTTGTTCCTCGAACTGATTGTGTCCTCCCACATATTGCTAATCTTTGATAGACTCCCATAGCAGTGTTTGTTTTGGTGGAGGGATTAAGAATTTAGTCATCAATGGTTTTCATGAACCGAATGGAGGTCAGCTTTTCAAAAGCTTCCATTCGGACAGAGGGAAGACTCAAGGCAGTAATGCTTTGTGAATGTGTGTAAAGTAGACCACTTAGACACCTCACAAATGTTTTTGATAGCGACACCCCTTTGCAGAGCTATAGAGGTAGCCATGCCCCTGGTGGAATGGGCCCTTAAGCCTTCTGGAGGATACTTGCATACCAGTCTAACATTCTGTAATTGCTAGAATGATCCATCTGGATTAGGTCTGTTTGGCCACAGGCCGACTCAGTTTCTGACCTGTACAGCCTAAAAAAAGCTGGTCATCTATACGAAGTTTGGATAATCTGGAGATGGATGTAGAAACCTGGAGCTACGTGGACCCAATCTGAGATCTCTCCTCTTTGCCAGGATGAGTTGGAGGATAGAAAGTAGGCAATACCATTGTCTGTCCTGGGTATAGAGATATTGAAACAAACATGGCAGCCTGAAGAATGGTGGAGCGCCTTCTACCATGGCTCTAACAACAAATTAACTTTTGCGTTAATATCATTCCTGAAAGAAATGGACAAAAAACTTGTACAACAGGAAAGACAATTAACATAATTCCTAGAAATATTCCGTGATCTGAGCAATACGATAAGGATGGATATATGAATCTTTGGTTGGAAAATTGTTTCTCTGTTTTTAAAAGTTTTGTAAGAAACTAAATAAAAAAAATAAAAATTGTCATACATGAAAATCTGAAGCGATTTTAGGTCAAAATTGAAGGCTTAACCCTCAGAACAACCCTATCCTTGTGGACAATAGTAAAGGGTGGCTTAGATGATGGTGCCTGCAATTCACTCACTCTAGAGGCTGAAGTTAGCGCTACCTATAGAATGGTTTTAAATGTTAGCAACCTTAACAGACATGAATGTAGAGGTTCAAATGGTGCACACAAGACATTTTTAGGTCCCAAACTGGCACCTGGAAAGGAGAGGGAGGGCGGGGGAACACATTGGTGAGTCCCTTTAGAAGTTGTTTTACCAGTGGGATCTTAAAATATGAAAAGATTCTTCCGACGAGCGCTTAGAGATGGATAGCACCACCAAATAGCCTTTAATTGTTCCAACCTGGTACCCAGATTGGCTAGGTATAGTAGAAAAGATAATACTTCTGGTATTTTGCATAGTAAAGGGTCTACATTCTTGTCGTTGCACCAACTGCAGAATTTGTTCCAAAGACAACAGTACAAGGGCTTTGTTGTTTGCCTTCTGGCCAAAAGCAAAATCTCCATTACGTCATCCGGGAGGTCCCAACCCCTTGTATCGCAGCCTCTCAGAAACCATGCTTGAAGGCAAAGTGTCCTGACCTTTGGATGGAGAACCCAACCCTCCTCTCGCGAGAGAAGGTCCTATCTTTGTGGAAGACGTATTGGGGGGCAGATGGACATGTCCAGAAGGTCCAGGTACCACACCCTCCTGGCCAAATCCGGGGCAGTTAGGATCCTGTGTTTCCCAAACTTTCTCAACCTCCTGATCACATGAGGCATGGCTGGGACATGAGGAAACTCATACAAGAGTGAAAACTCAGTCCACCACAAACGTGTCTCTTAGAGTTCCTGTTGGAGGAAATTCCACAGAGCAGTACATTTCGTACTTCTGGTTGACACTGGAGCCGAACAGATCCACTTGAGAAGTTTCCCAAAGGGTGATCTCTTGAAGGACTTCCTTGGCCAGTTCCCACTCGTAGGAGACTGCTCTTTCTGCTCCGAGCATCTGTCGTAGTGTTCCGTCTGGCTAGGTGAATTGCTGATGACAATGCATTACTTACTGTAAAAGCATTTCTGATGGTTGTATGACCTTCCTCCTGGTTCTGTCCCTCTTCATCGTCCACAAAATCATCCTCCTCCTCTAAGTATTGTTCCTCACCAGTGAGGTCATACACATTATGGAAGTCTGAGGCTGTGTCCTGCTGGGGATTGACTAGTCTCGGATATTTGGCCCTGGGGTCCTCCTGAGGCCCTTCTCTTGTTCTCTTGGGAGTGGGAGGGTTCTGGGTCTTCATAAACCTCTCCATTCTCTCCATGCAGAGATGGAGCCTTTCCATGGTTTCATGGGGTACCCCTGGGCGGTCTAGCGGGGGAAAATTAGTGTCATCTAGCTGAAAAGGGCTCGACCTCTCCCATAACGTCGAGGAAAGTGTCCCGTCGCCTTCCGAAAAGCCTTCCGGTGTGCTGGGGGTCCCCCCGACTGAAGGGGGTAGTCCCTGTCTTTCTTCGGGCTTTTTCGGCGTGTCTTTCGACCTCTGCGCAGCGCTCGACGTGTCTTTCGTCGTACGCTTCTGGGCGTCGGCTACAACGATCATCGACAAGCTCTCTGCGACTCGTTTGTCAGCGGAGGGCTGTGGTTTCGACGTTACGGGTGTCGATCGTTCTACGGCGGCGTGCGCTCTCTGCTGGTGCGCCCCGGCCGATGGTTTGGGGGTGGCGCCCTTATTTGCCGAAAGCCCAGTCGCTGGTCGCGGTTGCGAGAGGGGCTTCGAACCTGAACGGTCCGAGGAGGCCGCCGGTGGAACCTGCGTCTCCTTGGGCGCTGATGCTTTCTTCGTCTTCGACGAAGAAGAGCTATGGGTTGTGTGCTTATGTGTGGTATCTTGTGCGTCAGTGTCGCCGGGGTGTTCATCCCCATAAGCAGGGCGTGAGCCAAGCCCGTCGGGGCTGGCGACAGACGACGAAGAGCGCGAGCGCTCTTTAGAGGGGTGTACGACTTCCGTAGTGGAGGTCGTGTTATCACGTTCCTCGTCACTGTCGGTGGTAGCAGCGGCGGGTGAAGAATCGGCCTTCGACATAGCGTAGGCCGCCCACCTCTTGACCCTACGGTCTTTTAGAGTCTTTGGCTTCAGAAGCCGACAAGCCGTGCAACCCTCCTCTTTGTGATCGAGGGGCAAGCAGCGGTTACACCGTGAATGCTTGTCCTTCCAAGTAAACTTGCCCTTGCAAAGTGGGCAAAACCTAAAGGGTGTCCTCTCCATAGCCGAGGCAATAAATCGTGATAACGACCCCAAGGGAAAGGAAGGGGAAAAGGAAAGGCATTCTCAGAAAAGAACCAGAGATGTCCCACGACCCCACTCTCCCTACTGTATTTGGCCTGCGAGGCCAGGCCACGTGTTCGGCAACGCCGAAGGATCTCCTCCGCTCGTCCCCTCCGTCGAAGATCTTGCTCGGCGGAGACAGCTTCAGAACTGCGTCGAGGGAGGGATCGATATGTAATATATTAAACAGGAAAAAAACGACCAAAGGTCGAGGAGATGGAATCAGCAATGTCTCTCGAGGAGCTCCGCGTAAAGGCGACCAGTTGCTGGGCGGAAAAAAACAATCTGAGGGACCTCGACGCGTGAGGGATTGTGGGTACAACGCACGTCACTATAGGGATAGTGTTACAGACACGCCTTGTCGACGTCCCCTTTTTGACTACGAAAAACAAAATGCAATACTCTGCAGTGACCACTGGATGTCGGACCTATGCACAGCATGTGATTCTAAGCAGATTAACAAACATCAGAAAGGGAGATTTCTTCTTGAATGGCCAAGTACCAAAGCTGCATTGCCTATCTGCACAGTGGTAGTGACCCTACACCACCTCTATTGTTGAGGTTTTACATGGCCACTGTGTTGTCAGTCATTATCAGGACATTCTTTTCCCATACAGATGGCAGAAAGGCCTTCAGCACAAGTCCGAGTGCCCTCGGCTCCAAAAGACTGATGTGTAGTTTGGACTCCCATGGAGACCAATGACTGCTGATCGTCAGATCTTTGGCATGGGCTTTCAACCTAGTCAGTGAGGCGTTGGCCACTACGGTTATCTCCAGCCATGGCTGCCAAAAAGGTTCTCCCTTCAGAACACTGTCCTTGCAGGCTTACCAGAGGAGATCCTGTGCGACCCTGCTCAGAACCTGAAGTAGGTCTGACATGTTGCCCGAGAACTGAGACCATTGTGCCCTAGCTCCCATTGAATTGATCTCATCCTCAAGCGAGCCTGTGGTACCAGGAAAATGCAGGATGCCATGAGCCCGAGCAACCTCAGAAAGTCTAAGGCCGGGAGACACCAGGAACTCTGAAACTTGGAGACCATCGGCAGAACGTCGTGAGCCCTCACCTTGGGTGGCAAACTCTTTCCCAAATGTG
Source organism: Ambystoma mexicanum (assembly GCF_040938575.1). Lineage (NCBI taxonomy): Eukaryota > Metazoa > Chordata > Amphibia > Caudata > Ambystomatidae > Ambystoma > Ambystoma mexicanum. Next base: position 775,321,184 of record NC_090939.1, on the reverse strand, counting down.
TATCCAGTAGAGCTCTGATGAATGTTTGTGATGGTGTTATATGGGACTTCTTGTAATTGACGGAGAAGCCCAGTCTGTCAAGAGAGTGGCAGGTGACATTGAGATTTAGTGCTTGTTTGGGAGAATGCACCCTGAACAGCCAATAGTCCAAGTAGGGGTAGACGTGAATCCTCCCTCTCCTGAGACTCGCTGCCATCAGTTTGGTGAAAATGCTCAGGGTGGAGGTCCGCCTGAATGGCAGAACATGAAACTGATGAGAACCGCCAACGGTGAACCTCGGCTACTTTCTGTGCTTGAGATGGATTGGCACATGAAAATAAAGCATCCTGAAGGTCCAGGAGCAGAAACCCCCAGGTGGTAAGTATGGAGGCAGGAGACAAGATTTCCAAAGGTAAATTGAATCCCAGGCGGCAGTGAGCGTTGCATGGAAGTGCAGAATAATGTGAAGCGTCTGCCTCGGGGATCGGAGCAGCTTTTACAGCTGTGATCGTGGGCACGCCCACTAGGCTTGGCTTGCCTGCCACGCCTAGTGAGTCAGCACGTGCCAGGCAATCCAATAGCAGTAGCCCCACCCAAGAATACATGTGGGCTTTAAAGATGTAAGTTCCAAGTTAAATAAACTATGCACCTGAAATTAAAGTGCCAAGTCCATAACAAAATTATTTCTTACCCAAATGAATGTCTTGTTTATTGTTCTTTATAAACCTGGCGCCAGGATTGTGTCCATCTGGGCCCCCCTGTGTGTGACCCTGTAAGGTCTGTGTCCTTGGCCCGATGACCATGACAGACAAGCTGGGTCTCAGGCCTGTCCTTCTTGGGGATTAGGAAATATGGATAATACCATCCTTTGTTCCTCTCCACTGTTCTATAGCGTCTTTCTTTAGCAGGGTCAACATTTCTTGAACAAGGAGCAGATCTGGATCCCTCAAAGAATGGCTACACGGTGGATGGTTCTGAGGTCTCTGAATGAAGGGGAGACAGTAACCTTGGGCTATGGTTTCCAATGCCTAAGCATCCGAAGTAATGTCTCGCAATTCCTTCAGATGTTGAGACAGCCTGCCTCATACTGGTGTTTCGGACTCAAGAGGGTTTTGAAGCGGCTGAAGCAGAGGCTGTTTTGTAAGGAGGACTGCTTAAGTAGGCTTTGCACCTCTCCCTCATTCACCATGAGGGAATCTTCTTTGGCCTCTTTGACCAGCTATTCCTCTCGTTCTTCCAACTGAGTAGTAGCAAAATGATCTACCCTTCCAAGGCTGTCCACTGGGGCGAAAGGGCTGGGGCTACCTAACAGCAGCACCTAAGGATTTGTCTGCCGCCTTCGAGGTCTGCACCCTCAAGGCTTTCCTCAGTCATGTTGCCGAAAAGGTGAGACCAGTCAAAAGGCAGGTTAAGGAGCCTGGACTGCACATCGGGCGCAAATCCCTACTTCCTCAACCACACAATTCCGCGTATTACAGTGCTTGTTGCCATGGCTCTGCTGATGTCATCAGCAGAATTCAGATACGTCTGAAGAGACTTACACATGGCTTCTTTGCAGTCTCTAATAATAGCCAAGAATCCGTCTCTTGCCTCCCCTCAGGAATATGCTCAGCCGCCACAGAAACAGTCCCATAGAGTGAATGAGAATTTTGCTAAGACGCATGTAGAGTTGGCGGATTTAAGAGCCATGCTCCTTGCAGAAAATACTATCCTTGCCCATGCATCTACTCTCTTGTCCTCCCTATCAGGATGGATGGTTGAGTAAGCTGCCTGTTTTGAAGTTGATGTTGCTGTCTGCAACACCAGACTTTCTGGAGTGGGGCGTTTTGACAAGTAGTTGGGGTCACTACTAGATGGGCAGTATTTTCTAGTCAGGTTTTTTGTTTACTGCCGGATTAGACTTTGCTCTCCAAAAAAGGGTGGCAGCAAATTGGGAAACGCCAATGTGGAATGGTAAAATGGGATCGATTTGAGGACCCTCATCAAGGATGTCTGTTAGATCATCCTGCTCGAAGGGGAGGGTAGGTCTACTCCATCCCAAGTAACCTATCACCTTAGACATGAACTGTCTAAATAATGCATCTGCATGCTCACCAGCTTCAGGTTTACCAAATTCTAGCTCTGGTGAAGTGTCCGCTCCACTGGCTGTTTGCAAGTTGCCATTAAGATCTTTTAGTCTTGACGCCTCTGAAATAAAACTCTCAGGCACATTTGGTGTACCATAGTGTAGCCCAAATGGCGCATCATTATATGATGGCTCATTTTCCTCATAATTTGAGGTTAGTGATTTGAAATAATCTTTCCTTGCTAAAGGAATAAAAAGTCTTATCTGGAATGGGCATTGAAGTTTTCAGAAATTTTAAAATCGACGCTTGAAGAAGGCTTTGATGGTGTCGAAGGTGCCATTGGTGTAGATGGTGCGGCTGGCGTTGACGACCTCAAACTCTACTTCGACTTTCGGCAAGAAGTAGCCTTCGATTATTTCTCATCATGTCGAGGCCTTGACGGCTCTCAATGAGGATCTGTCCTGCGTCCCGGGCTCAAATGTGCGGGATTGGTCTCAAGCCCTTTCCTTACAGGCTTTAGAAGGGGTGGTAGGAGCATGGCTTGTTGAGGGTTTTTGTTTCTCAAATATTTTTAGCATTTCTAACCTAAATGCTTCTCATTTGGAAGGAGTGGAGGCCTTTGAGGGCCACAAGATATAGCCCTCCCAGGGGAAGTGTGACAACCTGTGGTGCCTCTGGCGCCCTCGACAAGTAGTGGTGAGAGCCATTCCTCAACCTGGACCTTTTAACCTTCCTTCGAGGAGAGTCACCTCTCGGCTTGTCCCAAGGGTTTGTCGACAGGCTAGTCGATGGGGATTTTTTCGGGTTTCTACCTACCGCCAATTTCCCCTTTCACTCCTTCAGAGCCTTTCCAGTCATCAGCTGGCATTTTGTAGCAGGCCGAGGTCTTGTGCGTCACAACGCGACACCACAAACATACTTGATGTTGGTCTGTTGTTGACATCTTGGAGCCGCAGTCCTGACAATTCTTGAACCCAGTCTTCAGGGTAGTAGGTGTTGAGGAAGAAGCAATTGTAAATTGAATAGAAGTGCGCAGTAGTTTACTAACATAGCTTACTCGGAAAAACGGAACTGAAGCCAATGGGCGCTGCGCGTGCTATATATACCTTCGATGACATCGCCCTCGAGACGGAGGCCCTCGAGTGACAGAGTTGACTGCATCACAGCTCCCTCTGCTGAAAAAAGAATTCTGAAGCAGATGAAGCTGGATATTATATCAAAGATGAGGAATAAGTGGGAGGACACACTCCATTCGAAAAGGGGTCCATCATTATCTCCAAAAATAAAAATAAGAAATAAAATTACTCCCAACAAAAATAAGAAACATACACGTAAGGTGTCTATCCTTCTGTTTTCACCTACACAGCTCAGTGGATAGGTTTGGACCAGATAAAGAAACTACTTTTATTGCAGGATATGACGTGGTACAAATGTATCTTTAAAATGTGCATTAATAACTAGGTGCAATGAAATATTTCTTACCATTTTTTTTATAGGTTAAACATGTGTACTCTTATAAAATACTCAGATTTGGAATGGGATATACTTTTTTACTCGCTAAAAATCCTTTTGATCCCAACTTAAAAAAATTACAAGTCAAATGCACCCACTTCAAAATCTTATCTGGAGCACCAGATATTCGGATATGTTAATGTGGTGGGACTGTCGCAAGAAATATCTTCTTTGCTTACACCCTAACCACTATACATGGAGTGAAGAGCACATCCATCCCCATGTATCCCGTTTGCTCGATGACGGTCGGATTTAAATCAGCAACAAAATTGGCAGGTTTGCAATTTGTGCTTGTTACAATCTATTTGTTACCAAATGGACAGAGGCGTACCTGACCCAGAATGCAGATACACAGGTTGTGGTAAAGGTAATAAAACTTGACTAACCCATGCTTCGTGTGCCAGTGAGCATTAAAAGTGAGCAAAGAATGCAATTTTTTCAAGGAAATTGGTACAGGAGGTCTCCAAGCGACTGAACTGCGGATCATGAAACTAACAATATGCGCAGAAACTGGTTTTGAAGTGGCCAGATGTGCTGCTCCTTTTTCTGATGAGCATGCAAATAGGGTTACAGGATTGAGCCTGCTTGAGGCTATGACTGTCAGACCAATATCTACCCCGAAACGAGCTGGCGGTAGACCTCAGTCTTCAGCTGGGGCCTCCTTCGGGAACTGCCTCCCTGCCACTCTAAAATTTGCGGAGAACCATCTCCGGTTCCGGTGGCACCTCAAGACCTTCCTCTTTGCTTCTTCCTTTGCTCCCCCCTCTCCCCTGCTGATCTGTTCTCTCTTGGCACTGTGAACCTGGCCACCCTCTGTCCTCCGGGCCCAGGTAATTGCTCACCCTGCCACCCGCACTGCCTCTGGGCCACCCCTTCCACCGAGGTCTGTATCTGTACCCATACAGCCCCCACCTTTTCTTCCTGCACTTATCAGACCTACCCTGTCTGCTGCCTTAAACCCAGCACTTGCCACTTGCTGGCTGCACTACCACTGTTTGTTGCCTTTATTTTTTATTCATGATTTTTTATCTGTTTCTCCTTTGCCCCACACTTTCCACTTCACCCCTCCTTCCATGCACTTGCGCGTTCTCAATTTCACTGGGCCTAGTAGGATAGTCTCGTTTTCCCTGTTCACCTCCCATGCCTTGTCGCGCTCTAACAATTGTGTAAGAGCGCAATAGAAATAAAATATCAATATTTTATCAATATCAATGTACCAGAAGCTCTCCCATTGCCTTTGAGCTGAGGCAATGTCCAGTTTACCACCCAAAACCGGCTGTTGCCAACAGATAATCCTTGTGCTCTTTTAATGGGGTAATTGCCCCCTATAAAACAAACCTATTGAGGTTTCACTGCATTAAAACTAAATACAGTAATTTCCTTCTTCACAATAGATATTTAATTTGTCCACATAATCTCTCTTTCATATCAAAATTCATGTAAGGGCTGAAAAACAAACCTACAAAGTTTACAAAGTTCTTCCAAATCTCCTTTTGTCCTCGTTGCCAACTCAAAATACAGTGAATCCATAGTGTTAACCACATCAGTGGTTAACTCACAACAAGAAACAAAAAACATTTCAGTTTTCAATTGTCATTGCAGATGCGTTTTGGTTATTTTATTATATCCTTCCTGGGCTAGACTGATGTGGTATCTGAGATGCGTTTTCCATCAATATATTGTGTTCTATAATGAAAACAAGTTAGATCTCAGAGTCGGTCTATACTGTATTATTCATATTGTACAAACTCGTATGTTTGCAAATTTGTTAATTTCACCCATCTCCAGGTCCCACTGCTTTCACCTTGTGCATATCTAAAATTAAAGAACAAACCTTACTTAGTGCCCAGACTAATTAAAAACAAACTCAAAAAGGCTCAATTCGTTAAGAATGGAATACTAATGCTCACAATTTACCCGACTTCGTGTCGGTTAGCGTTTGTAATCAGCTGCAATTTTCAGCATTTTTATGTTGCTCTTCTATTCCGCATCTAAGGGGACAAAGAGTCCCATTAGTGCAGCGCTGATGGTGCCAGCATAATACAATATTTCCTAAAGCATATATGCATTTCCATTTCCCCCGTTACTTACAGTGCCTTTGCATAACATCTAATGCACGGAATGCTAGGTATCCAACCGGCAAACCAGTCGTGTGGCCTGTGTCCACCATCGCCACGGTGATGCCTCTATGTGAAACTGAGGCTCTTCCCCAAATTATGCGGCTGCCATTTTAGTCTGGTGTCTAGGTCAAGCAATACCAGTGTACCGCTCCATATACAGATTATGAGCCACTTAGTTTTTAAGTATTTCTACGTTTTATAGGTTTCCTTTAGTTATGTTGCTTATAAACATTTATCAGTCATAAAACTAAGTGAGTTCTGCACAGTTGCATTTGTAAATTTTAAGGCAACTAGCTACTCATATTGTGAATGTTAGTTTCCCTTGCGATTAACACATATTGCCCAACCTCTAAACTCGCAAAGTATCCTGTATTTGAGTATGCTTGCTCTTGCGAAGTTTCCTGCGTTCGGATACTTCAGGTCAGGCAATGTTCAGTTTATGCAGTCTTCTAGCCCGTTGTAAAATGCATTTATCAGAAGGTAGGTCAAGTGCTCCTGAAAAAGTCCGTAGCAACTTGCCCCCTTTTCAATCTGGAGGTTGGGAGTTTCGTGAAAACCAGTCAACAAGGCAAGTTCAGGTAATGAAATATTCTGCTGGTTACTGTCTTGCTGGCAGAACACTGCTGGAGTGGGTTCCTAATGACTGGGAGCATGAGGTGCTTGCAACAGCAGCACCCAACTCAGAGTGGTTTAAAAAGAAAAGTGTAAAGAAAATTGAAAAGAAAAACATACACCAAACGTGGCACCAAAGGTACAAAATACCAAACAAATACATGACTGGTCCACTCTTCTATATTTGCTAGAATGAGAAAAGTTGCATCATCAAGCAATACAACGGATGACCGATAGTAAAGAGGTAAAGGATCTAGCAATGGCAGACTACTTCTTTTAAGGTGGGCTGTATCAACTGTTACTGCTGCTGAAGCTTGAAACCACAATTGTTCCAGGTTTGTAAGGGCCCATGGTTTGAGGAAGAAGTCCAAGAGGGCAAGTGTTTCACATACACATTACAGATTCATACTCCCCGTTGCCTAATCACCACTGAATGAGACATGAAGAAGCCTGTCTGTGTTAGACTATATGCACAATTATTTAACCAATAATCTAGACCAATTGTTGAGGAAATACAAAATGATTGTGGCAAAGTTTTGGACACCATGGTATAGAAATAATAATGAGACTGGTTCAGATAAGTGCACGTATATGACCACCATACTTTGCTCTGTACACTTGTCAATATCGACCTTCCAAGCGGCTTTCTCCACATTTTTCACCAGTAGTGGCAATAAGACAGGTGCAGCAGAAGGACATGCTGGTGAACAGAAACCAAAGATACCTGGAGGGGCAAACTGAGATGGAGCAACTTACTAGCCTGGGCCATATCTGGGACGTGTCCAAGAGAAGATTAGGAGAACTAAACAAGGAAACTCGACTAATAGCAGGGTTGCAAATGGCCGATGTAGATGAGAGGCTATGGACAAATCATTGAAGTCTTGAACAGTATTGCAGAAACCATTGCAACAAGTGTCATATTTAAGAACACAATAGCAGGCCAAAAGATTGGGGTTCCAGGTCATTTCATTTTAGGAAGTTTTTTCGTTTTTTTTTACTGCAGGTTTTTTTATTTTTGGGGGTCCCCCCGCCCCTCAACCCCTACCCCCTTTGATTTTGTATATATTCCCGAACACCCAGACCCCAAATATATATGTTACTAACCCCCTAACAATTGAGTTTTGTTTTGTTAAAAAATCTGCAGTAAAAAAAAAACCCACCTAAAAACATCGCACAATGAAAGGACGTCGTACCATGATTAGATAGGAACCACTTACAGAGAAGTAAAAGATTGCCAGAACCACCAGCTGAAATCAGTTCATGATTGTGCACTTGAAAGTTTATGGAGATGTATTCTACCTCTTAAGACTGTCACACCTAGACATTGGGCCCAAGTGATATTGTACTGCATTCACCCACTTAGCCTATCTCAAATCTAGCTAGTGCACTGAAAGTTTACTGTGTTGTACTATTCCCCCCCCTATCTCCCTCCCCCAAAACTGTCAGATCTAGATTGTGCGCTATAAAACATTTCGGTGTTGTACTCTGCCTCTTAAGACTGCCCAAGTAATATTTTGTTGCATTCCACCCTCTTAGCCTATCTCAAATCTAGCTAGTGCACTGAAAACCTACGGTGTTACATTCTGCCTCCTAAGACTGTCACATCTAGACATTGTGCCCAAACGCTATGGTGTTGCATTCCACCCTCTTAGCCCATCTCAAATCTTGATAATGCACTGAAAGATTACTGTGTTGAACTCTACCTCGTAAGGCTGTGTCACATCTAGATGGCAACCCCGTCTCCCAAGTATCCACCTCACACACCCGTCCAGATCCCTAGAGCCCCCCACTCCCTCCCTCCCGTCCCCTTCCAGTCCCCACAGCTCACCGGTCGCACCCACCTTCTCGAGCCCCCCTCTTCACTCCTTCCATGAGCACATCTGTACAATTTCCCCCCGCCCACCTCCCTTCAGCATAACACTCGCCCAATCCCCTACCACCCTCCCGCACCAAACTCTAAAATCAGAACCGCACTCTGGCGCGCCAACTGCCTCCCACACCCAAACTCACCACTCCACACTCCTCCTCTGACCGCCAATGATAACTCCCCGATACACCTCGCCATGACACCCCACCCCCCTAACAAACTCCCAAGGCAGAGGAGCTTGCTGGCACTCCAAACACCTCAAACCCTCCCCTACTTCCACCCGCGCCCTCACCATCCAGCGGTCATCCCTCCCCTCCTTTCGCGCCCCCTTAACCCGTAGTCCCTTCCTAAGCCATCTCAGAACTACCCACCCTCCCTCCCACAACCCCCTCCTCCCTCCCCAGCGCCCCCCCTTAACCTCCCCTTGACACCAACCAAAATCCCCCCTCCATATCCCTTGCCCTCTCTAAAAGCACCACGTCTAGCCCTCGCAAGAACAGTAGCTTCATCTCCATCACCCTCCAACCCCCCCCAACCTAGTACACGCCTACTGCACCGAAAGACTTGAAAAAAAAAAAAAGAAAACGACCCTGGTCCCCCTCAATGACTGACTACTTCTCACCTCTTACCTCTACCCAGCCCCCCATTCTCCCCGCCTACTCTTCCTTGCCGCCACCATTCGTCACTCTGAGCCCGCTGACACCCTACCTCCCACTACCCCTACAGTCCCTGCCTCATCAACCTCGAACGTGCCACCCCTGCGTCCCTGCCACTCCCCCCACCACCTACTAACCCCCCTACAACCTCCATGACCACACCCCACTCAGAAGTCAAGTGTATCTGTTTTAATGCACGCTCTGTAGCGAAAAACAGACATCTTTGAACTCCTCTACTCTGACAAACCAGACCTAGTCTTCATCACTGAAACATGGTTTTCCAACGACTTTGTCCCTGTTGCACATGAGGCATCCTCACCCCCCGGCTACTCCCTCATTTCACGCAACAGACCCTCAAGAGGCGGCGGCGTGGCATCCTCTTCAAATCTCACTTCACCGTCTCACTCGTTGATTCTCAGACATGCTTTCCTTCATGCAAATCCCTTAATATTAAACTGCCACTCCCACAGCTTCCTAATCGTTTACAGACCTCCTGGTTACGTCAGACATTTAACAACCACCATTCAAGTAAACCACCCCTCCCTGACTCTCCTAGGAGACTTCAATCTCTGGCTGGACATTTCCAACAGCCCCATGACCCACTCACTGGTCGACAGATTTTATGCGCTCAACCGCTCTCTAAAGGGGCACACCCAAGATGCCATCTTCAGCTCCCGCGACATGATACATCTAGCCCCCACCCCACTTACCTCTCATCTGGTCCGACCACTGTCCCTTTCTCCATCCTTTCCCCTGCCCCTCCCCCCAGCATCCCCTCTTCACCGCAAATGCTGGAACAAACTGAAGATCATTCTTGACCTAGCCGAAGTCCTTCTTAGACCCCCTGCAACACACCCCCTAACAGATCCTTAACCATCGACTCCTTTGACTCATTGCTCAATGACTCAACTCCTCTCACCCCCTGGTACCACTCTTCCACACGCATCGGACCATTTCCCAAATGGTTTACTCCTGAACTGAGGAAAGCCAAAAAACTACATAAATCTCTGGAACGCAAACGGCGAGCAGAAAAACTAGTCTCAGCAAATCCAGTTTTGCCTTGCACCATCGCATCTACAAGGCCGAAATCTGGAAAGCCAAAATCACTTACTACAACAATCGGATTCTCAACTGTGAAAACCACAGCAAAGAACTCCACAGAATCTTATCTGAATTAGTCAAACCCACTTGCACCTCTTCCCAATCTGCCCCATCACAATCTCTCCGCGACTCTCTCCCTCCACTTCTACACCACTGCACTTGACAGGATGACTTCCCTTAGTCTGTCCCTCCTCTCACCCCTGCCCCCCCCCCCCCAACTACTGACCAATCCAACACTCCCACCCCCCACCACCTCATCCCCCACCTTTTACTCCTTCAAACCGATCTCCAGAGAAGAATTCCATGACCTTGTATCTGCTAGCAAACCATCTGGTTCCCCCCTAAACCCATGTCTCGCCTCAGTCCTCAAAGCAATATTCTCGTCTACCTGCACAGGAGAAAATGCAAGAACCATTCTAAATGACTCCCTCAGCTCTGGAATCTTTCCAGATGCCTTCAAAATTGCACATGTCAAGCCTCTTAAAAAAAAAAAAAAAAAAAAAAAAAACACACCTCAACCCCAAAAACTATAGACCCATCTTGAACACCAGATTCCTTGCAAAACTATCAACTGAACAGCTTACTCCCAACTAAATGCCTTTGTCAAATCCAACAACAGGAGCAGTTCCAGCCTACCAAGCTTCAATCGGCCGCCATCCGACTACAGGAGAAATCCAGTGTTTGCTCTTTACCATATGAGACTAATGCATTCAGCAACTTTAAAATTCTAATAAGATGATCAGTAACTAAGTCGACATTTCTTCACAAGCTGCTAACAAGCATTGATCAATAAAACTGCTTCTATCAAAACGTACCTCCTGAAGAACCACTATATTAAAAGTGGGGAAACACATGTTGAGGGTACAACATGTGACAATAACTTGTTTAATTTCATCTGTGAAAATAACAGATATTTACAAAACTGCATCTAATAAATACCTTTTGGAGCGCCTCACAAACAATGTTTGAACTTTTTCTTTGAAATCCAACAACCTCCTTGACCCCGCCCAGTCTGGCTTCAGACCGTGACATGGAACCGAAACCACTTGGCCTCAATCTGGGATGATCTTAAGATCACTGCAGACTCTGCAAGATGCGCAGCATTAGTTCTCCTCGACCTGTCTTCAGCCTTCGACATGATTAACCACTCAATCTCCTTGATCGTCTCCACTCCCTTGGAATCTGTGGAACCGCTCTTAAATGGATTTCCTCCTTCCTCAACAAAAGGAAACAAATCACCCACCTCTCCCCTTTTGTCTCACTGGCTCAATCAGTTAATACTGGAGTTCCGCAAGGTGTATGTCTATCTGCCATCCTATTCAACCTCTACATGTACACCCTTCCTGGAATCATCTGTCTGCACAACATCTTGTGCTACAACTATGCAGACGATACCCAAATCATCCTTAAAATCCACAACTCAGACCCAAACTCCCAGCCCGACCTCGCAGCCTGCCTCCTTGATAGATGCGCAAGCGCTGGAGTAACCAATTGTCATATCGCCATACTCCGTCGGCTATGTGGTAACTTGGTGAATGAGACTTTTTCATCTCATTACAGAATGTGAATCTTTTGTCTCACTGCGAATGAAGTGTTTTAAAGCTTATAATAATGCTATTACGATGAACGAAATACCCGCCTTATGGTCTGTTTTTATGGAAGGAAATGGCATATCCTTAATATATTTTATTGTATGGTTTTATATTCATATAGTTGACATTTTGAAATGTCTTCAATAGGTCCTGTGTGGTGATTGTATATGTATATTTTGTTATAGTTTGTATATGAATCGTTAGTCATGCATTATACAAAGCCTTGTTGATAAATGTATATCTAATAAACAAATCAATCAACCTGCATATCGGACTGGATGTTCCATTGAGACGTCTTTGAAATCGAAGTCCAAGGAGAACCTAATTGTTGCATTGTGATGGACCCCGAGTTGAAGAGATACTTGTGGATCAAGAATGAATGGACATTGAGGCTGAACAAACCTCCACAGATGCGCTGTAAGGAGAGTAAAGCCAGGTAATGTATTATTGGAGGTCGAATCTGCAGGAAAGTTAGTGCCAAAGGTTTAGAGTCACATGGATCTCAAATATTTCTTAAAGACTGTTGAGTGTATACAAAGGAAAAAATGTAAATGTTACCCTGAGTGAAAGTCAAACTAGTCTGCCCTGCTGAATTGAGGTATGATGTGCATCTGACATACAAAGTCAGTTCAATTTGTCTCTTATAGTTCCCAATCACTAAAGAGTTTATATTAGAACTTTTGTCCAATGTGCAGGATCTAGCAAAGAAAGGACGGAACGGCATGTGAAACGAGAAACGTTTCATTGTGAAATGAACATCTTTGAGTTAGCACCTCATACAGGAGCACTATGTACTGCGCTGCATTTATAGTGTCACAAAACGAAGATGCTAAAAATAGCCAATTCCTACAAGTTGATAATACTAATTGCAATACTCATTCTACCCACTTTGCCTCTCTCTTGGGGATGCTGCTGCCTCAAAAACCCTGGCAAGTCTTTCCATGTCAAAATCAAAGGATGTTGACTATGCTTTTTGATGGTAAGAAAAGAATGTTTACTGACACCCAACAACAATTTACAAGATGGAATTAAAAGATTTGTGAAGTCTAATAAGTGATTAGAATGTTTTCACTTGCATCTTTGTCTCAAATACTGTAGCAAATTAATAAAAGTCAGGAGTAGGGAGTAAAAGGTACGATGCAACCCAGTTGGAAATAGTAAGAAAACAAAACAAAGGTGAGGAATAAAAATGTAGAAATCAGCAAAACTGTTGAAGCAGGCAGCATTTCATTTCTCACAAGCCAGAGTCCCTGACTGCAGCCATGCTTGGGGAGGTGGCACAGTGAGAGATACGATGAGTTGGCATGCACAAAAAGGCGCACAAGGTTATGAAAACATGATGTTAGCCTCTATCCGAGGCACATGTACACCCAGTAATACTCTATGTACCGCAATGAAGGCATGTTACACTGCTTGACAACTGGTACAGGGTCCGCATGGGCATTTCGCACCACATCAAGCATTACGCGTAATCGAAGGATCCACTAAATGTTGTGATTTGGGTTTTAACAGGTTCAAAGAGCCGTTGATTGTACAATTGTTTATAACCAATTTCAGGTGCAGTTACTGCGGAGACCAGTGCATATTGTTTGCGCGCTGTGCTTTTACAATGTAACATACGCAGACCACAGTTTAACATTAATCGAAATCAAAACATGTAGATGTTAATGGGCCATTGATCCTGTGAGCGGGATTGGATATTTTCCTCAAAGGTGTACATGCAGCGGCTTGAGGTAAAATACTACCCTGGGAACGGGAGATCGATCTCTCTCTCGATCTCTCTCTCGATCTCTCTCTCGATCTCTCTCTCGATCTCTCTCGATCTCTCTCTCTCTCCCTCCCCCCACCCCAGTGGTTGACGCCCAGGCACCCTCGCCAAAGCGGTACCTTCCACTTGAAGGAGGCATCACTGTAAGCAGGCAAAACTGGGAAGGGGAACGGACAAAGAGCACTCTCGGATGAGAGAGCTCCGCCCTCCGCACACCACAAGGCAGACCACTCCATTTACCACAGACACCCCTGCATCCGACATCAGCCCACTGCAGGTACAGCAGGGTAAATCCAGATTCCGGATCGACATACCTCGCTCCAGAACGGTAAGGTGCTGCGCTCCGGCAGGAGCCCCCGGCGTCCCAACATAATATAAATGCACAAAATCATAGACCGACAGACTACATTGCCCGCAGTAACAGCCTTCATCACCAGCATTGCACCACTTTGCAAGGTATCCCAACAAGGGATGGCAAACCCCTGACAGCGCCTAACAGTCGCTGAGACCAACTTTGTGCACTGAATCACTCTGCATCACTTAAGCGACTCTACAGCGGTGGCGAATAGGCCCTAGTGCTCCCCCTCTGGTGGCAGTGGGCAGTTATACAGACAGCTGCACCCGACACAGCAAGAGCTCAGAAGTGACTGGAGAGGGCAATCCACCTCTCTCTGGGTTGGGTGCAGCAAGGAGGGAGGAGAGCCCAGCACTTGTTCCACAAGACCACAGTGAGGAATCCAAGCAGAAGCTGGCACCCAGGCTTAGCCAGCAGAATGCTTTGCAGGGGGGATACATTGGGCCTGTGGGCTGTCGCACCATACCACACTAAAGTTTGATCCCCTATCACAAATGGATTGAAACATCGGTCCACGCTGGATTAATGCAGACTGGGCAAGGAAAGCAGCCCTCTTAGAGGAGCCTGACCGCTGTCAAGTATCTTGGCCACCACTTAATCCACTGCGCTCATCCTATGGCACAGGAAGCACAGGAGCCAGTAAATACCCCTACTCACGCTATAGACAAAGGCCGCAGTGACACACCTGCCCAAGGTAGAATAACAAACCCATGGCACCTGCAAGGAGGTAAGATCCAGGAATCTTGGCACTGCCTGCGCAAGAAGCAGATCACCCCCCAATAAGGAAAGGAGAAGCCAACCTCAAGCCCAGACGCCGGGAAAGCACCAGAGACATCCCATGGCACTGATCCTCACAGAACTCTGCGTCCCTGGAGCACTGGACCCAAGCACTCATCCACCCTCACGGAAACCGTCACAGACCTACAAGCTAGGAAGGTGAAGGTTGAGGACAGGTTGGAGGTAGTGGAGAGCAACCAGCTAACATGGGACCTGGCAGTGATGAACTGTGAAGCAAGATACCAAGACTTGGAGCTGAAAGAGGGATATGCAACTAAAACTAGACGGTTTGGAAAACAGCAGGACAAATGTTTGCACACTGGGACTAAGCGAGAAGCAGGGCGAAACCCCGGCCAGCCGAAACAGCAGGGTACATGCCTTGGTGGCAACCCTCTTTAACCCTGCAGAAGCTACGGTCATGGAATTCGACATAATACACAGGGCGGGAGGCCCCCCAAATGGCTTGAGGTTGGTTCTTAAATGTCACTTATCAGCAGAGGCAAGACATACTTCAAAGGGCAAGAGAAAGGGAACCCATAGAATTTGAAGGCTCCAATGTAAAGATCTACCAAGACCTCTCAGCCTCCACACTGAACGATGCAGGAGCTGCCGCCCTCTGACCACCTGGCTGTAAGACCATGAAATTCGATATCACTGGGGGTTCCCTTTCTCTCTCAATTTCGAATACGAAGGAAAGGGCTTCCACATCACTTCGGAGGAAGAAGCTAAGGGTGCCTCGGAGAACCTACAAACTGGCACGTCGGGCACAAGCTGAGACCTAGTCAAGAAGTCTATGGGCCCATTAAACAGACCTTTACATTCGTCGCCGAGGAGGGGCCGAGCTTCATGCTCCAAGAAATACAAACGCTTCAATACTCAATGGGAATCATTAATTGAGAAGATCCTCGTCTGCAGAGGTCTTCTGCGAGTGATTCGATGCGTGCTGTAAACCGTATCTTTTCCAGTTCACAGGCACCCTGACACCCGCAGTCTATAACCAGGGACAGGAACACATGGTTACATTTATTGTGAAAGTTTCGAAGTGGTTAAAAGTTGGCTACATTTTGGGAACTTTTTTCGCCATGCAGTTTTCTGTGTTTTGAATAATTGAGCTTTACATGAATAGCCCGGAGGGGATAGGAGGGGGGGCACTGTAGTGTGGCCCTTCTTTTTCAAGGGTGACTCCGCACTCAAAGGGCGCCAAAGGATGGCGTTTTTCAGGGGAAAAGATAGTGGGACGTGGGGGGGGCATGCATCATAGGGGAAGGAGACAGCCCTCCAATGTCAGTTATTCACGAATTCAGCTACATGTCCAATGCACGTCATATGGCCAATAATACCGGTGTGGTCATCGCCCAACACTTAATATACCAACATGGCACCACTTGAGGGCATAAAATGTGGGTCACTCCACATTAAGGGCCTTAACTCCCCACATAAGCGTTCAATGCTGGCAAGGGAATTCAGACTTTCAAAGTTCGCCGTACTGTTTGTCCAGGAAAGAAAATTTGCCCAGGGAACAGAATTCAAAGTGGTCGGTAAGGGAATAGGGGGCACAAAATGGGCATTTCGGGGTAACGGGAGGGGTGGGAATAATATACAAGAAGTCATTGGGCATACACATTGAACAGATTCACTGGGATGTGGAGGGACGGTTTCTTGCTCCCAACCAGAACCAGACTCGCTTTAGTGAATCCCTTTTTGATTTCCTGGATGGGTGGAGGGAGGGCACGCTGGTGTGTGGCGGCGATTTTAACATCATTGCAGACCAGAGCATAGACGGGGACTCCGTGTGACAGGGCTCAGCAGCCTAATAGTACCCTAGTGGAACTTTTTCTCAGCCAATTGCGAATCAGCCAACTTGACTTCACCCGAATGCGACCCTTGTGACCTAGTGGAGGAGTTGGGCTTCCAACTGCATGCCACCGGGGCTGCGGTACCTGGGGGTAGAAATCACGACAGACCTGACCAACCTATTCAATGCAAACTATGCTATGAACCCCTCTGGAATGCGGTCAAAACAGATCTGGAGAGGTGGTCCGCGTTGGTGCAGTACTGGGCCGGGAGGTATACCTCGATCAAAATGAACATTCTCCCTTGTTTTTTCTTTTCCAGTCTCTCGCCGATTCTCCCAGTAGCATTTCACACGGAAGTTAAGAGAACTCTTGGCGTATTTGTGGGCAAACTTGAAACTTCGAGTCCCCTACTCAACTCTGATTCTACTGAAAGATGGGGGGGGGGTACAGGATACCCTGATCTTTATGACTATTTTAGGGCATCTCAACTCCGCATCCTTGGACCATCTGAGGGAAAATGCTGAAAAACAATGGGTTGCCCTGGAAAACTACCTATTCTCTCCGGTCACCCTGGGTGAATGGTTATGGTCCTCCTTCCGATCCTTTCCACGTGGAATCAGTGAACACCCAATATTGACAGGGTTATGGTCCCTGCGACATCCCTCCCAGAACATGAAAGGAGTCACGTTTTGGCCTTGAGCTGTATCTGGGCTCCCCCCATTCGAGACAAGCTGGGGGGAGTCCATCACTTTCAACCCCAAAACAACAATGGCTTGATGAGGGTGGGACAGATGTGGGGGGGGGGGGGGAGGGAAGGGCACCTACATTTCCAAAGTAGAGCTTGAGGAAGCACAACATGGGACTGCAATAGCTCCACTGCCCTACTTACAGCATGATCAGTGCTGAGTTGAGTCCCTGTGCAGACCTCTCACAGCATTTGAGCGCACACTAAGCGAGCGTCGGGCAGGAGAGGACTGATAGCTCAACTATATAGCACCCTGGCTCACTAGGGGCACCTCACGCAACACACCAGCCAGGCTAAATGGGAAAATGAGCAAGAACTCCACGACCAACCTGAGAGATGGGCAGTGATATAGAGGGCAGTGCAGAACTCTTCCATATCCATGCAATACAAACTACATAATGGAAGGCTCTTAATGAGGTGGGACCTAACCCTGCATCGGCTCTCAAACATGTTCCCAGGGGTGACACCATTATGTTGGAGCGGGTGCGGGGAGACAGGCGACTACTGGCACCAATGGTGGGGATGTACTAAGGCACAAGCTTTTTGGAAAGAAGTCCTGTGGTGGATTCATGAAATAGATGGAATCTTCAGAGTACATTCACCACTGCTTGTCTTGTTTGGGATAGAGCCAGGCCGGGATGACTCTCACGTGGTCCTGTCCCACATGCCAAGGAACTGGTTGCTGGCAGCTAGAGTGTGCCTCACGATCAAATGGAAGAGTAATGCAATGCCAACAAAAGGGGAGCGGCTGTCGAAAGCACACTCAATCTATCAGATGGAAAGCACCACGGCCAGCATCCTAGAATCCAACCCCCACATAGACATGATTTGGCTCCCATTCTTGGAATACCACACAGCATATAAGGAGCACTGAAATACACAATAGCTCATGGTAGACCCGGGAGATCTCTGGAGCACAACCCTAATCGGGCGTGGAGGAAAAGACTTTAAATCAGTCCCAGGCACATAGCGAGCCTTCATTGTAGGGAAACAAAGGTTTGGTGGAATTAAAGATATCACTATTAAGATGCACAATGTTCCATACCCTCTTCAGATGAAGAGGGAACGGGGGGGGGCGGGCGGGAAATTGGGATACACACGTTACTCTTCTTGTTCTATTTTCAACGCTACCTCACTGAAAACGCACAGACCACGCATGCCCTACGAATTGACATCCCATGGTACGCACCCCACCAGGTCCATGTAATCATTACTGAGGAAAAAGACAATGGGGCAATGGGGGAGCGGGCACCACGCACCCAAGGGCCTCTAAAGACTCCATTGCAATGTTTCATTGTCATTGTTTTTTGGTGACACTATAAGGAAAATTGTGTTTCTCTTTATTTACTGAAAACTCAAAATATGTTTTTAAAAAAAATATATACCACCATGGCAGACAGAACATGCACACAGATCATCTTTTTCACTTTCCTATTTGGGTGACGACTGACATGTCTTGCAAGGCAGATAATTGTCTGGTTGCTTGAGGGTATGTAGTGTTCAGTGTGATCTGTGATACAGAAGAGGGGGGAATGCAAAAAAATTAAAAAAGGAAATCTGGTGTAAGCGGTGGTCATAAAATTCATAGTACTGAATTGGCCATTCTCAACCGGTGTTTCCCCATTATGAAAGTGGAAAGGGCAAACTCTCAGAAAGTGTCTGGGAGCATTGTGAAGTGCAACAGGCAATTTTCAGGAAGCCTTCTTTGGAAACTTGCATATTGTAGGGTCATTTCTAGGCGGCTCGAGTGAAACAGGCTTATTTTTGTTTATTTTTTTATTTACATTGCATATAGCCAACTTGGGCTTTTACAAGAAACAAGATAAAAATACTTGTTTTTCTACGCGTATAAGAAGAAAGGAGAACAATTCTCTTTTTCACAAATTTTCAGTATTACTTATACTTTGCTGATCCTGTCCATTGCTGCTTTTAAGATTTTTACTGTGGCAATTGTCCATTGAGTGTTGTCACCCGAAATAAGGCGCCCCCACCAGGCGTCTTCCTCACACATGTCGCAGTCCAAAATAGCGGGAGAAGGTATGCTGCTCTAACTTCCCGAATGGCTGGACATTGCATCAAAAGATGGCGCACCGATTCAAACTGGTTTATATCTTTACACAGTCTACATGTACCAGTTATTAGAGCAGGCTTATCAATTTTCTGCAGGCAATGTTTGAACCAGCATTGTGATATGAAGTGGCATGGCAACATTCTGGAGGCATTATGAAACTGGAAAAGTAATTCCAAGGTGTCTGTGGAAAATCAAATGGCAGCCGTCTTAACTGATGGCATTGTGAAAACTTAGGACAATTTTATGGGGACAATATAGAAGCTAGAATGAGCACTTGCTTAACTAGGGCAAAATCAATGAGACAGTGTGAATTAGCTCGGAAATATTAAATGCGGTGTGCTAGGTGCATTTAAAGTGCCAGAGCAGTATCAAGTCAATAATCATAAAAGAGAAAGAAGTTAACTGCCATCTTGAACTTCATCCCTTTCTACTAAGACACTACTGATGTCAGGATTAAGAAAAGGTCATGGTGCCAAGTAAAAAAAAGGGCGTCTCTTATTCCATTCCCTAAATTCAAACAGTCCTTTAAAGCTGTTGATTTTTATGCCTCCTCCTTAGTAGTTCTGAAATGGGCACCCCTTTCCGACTACTTTGTGCCATTGCACCGACGGGCGCTAAAGGTAAGGTGTTTAAATGAAATTTGAGAAAAAGGCTGAACATCTAAATAGTCTTTAGTTGAATTTGTTTCCAATACAGACATGTAATGAGTATATTATGTAGGGCCCATTCATAAAGGAGCATCCTTAACCATGGTTTGCACTGTACCAATGTGGTGTTCTCCCTGGTGTCCGTTTAAAATTCTGTAGGGTCTGTCTGATGTGTCTAACAAGTCCATGTAGTTCGTCCTGTGGAACCGATTACCACCAGCATAACTCTTGAATGAAACAATTCAACTCCTGGAAATGACTTTACCTTAGGCAATATAGGCTTGCGATGTGCCTCGCTATCCAATCCCTCCTCCAAGCAACAGTGAATAGCAGGATAGGTATAAGTAAGATATTTGGATTGTTTAAAGTAACCTATTTTGTACTGGCTGCACTATTACAAATGTGAGTGATGCTATGTGTGTAATCTGGTGCCCTTTTATGAAGCAGCACCAGGCATAGTGATAAGGTTTTTAATCACCTGGTACCATTTTAAAACAAAAATATTGGCCTAATACACATTAGAGCGTTTCTAGATTTCAGACAGCGTCACATGATTTGCTATGAACAAACTATCATGTGTACTGTTGCTGACCTGATACCTGAAACATTGGCATTCCTGATGTATTGTCTTCTGAAAAGAAAGTGCACTTGACACTACATATCAAACTTCGATTTAAAAGTAAGTTTGCTGTAAAATTAACCATTGACCCATCATTTAAAAAATGTTAATTGGCAGGTGAAGGACGAGGGCACAAAAACACCCGTTAGTGTTACAGCCACTCCTAATGGGCAGCAGGTATGTATGCCGCATTGGCTTGGGCATTCACCAGCCACTACAGGAAAGGAGTGAACCACTTCTAGAGAAAACTCAAATCATATATATATTTTTAATTACTTGTTTCAATTGAAATGTAAACAATTTTTTACAAGGATTACCCTGCTGACCCTTTTGCTGGTTAATCCAGTAATGCTCCTCATAATATATGAGTGATCATCCACAAGAAAACAATGTCTCTGGGTACAAAAACAAGCAAACGTACAATTTCCAATTATAATCCACTATTCCTTTGCTCATTTGCTTCATTTTCAGAACACAAACAACATTTTGAAACTTTAAAGTGGGCTGAACAGTTTCCTTACCAAGTTTACCGGGCTGCTGACATTGTTGTTCATCAAGGAAACTAATCCATTCACAAGGTCACTAAAGGGTGAAGAAATTGAAGATTGAAAGAAAAGTCAGACAAACAGAAGTCAGTGAGAAATTAGCTCACTTATTTTTTACTTAAGGCTGAACACTGCATGGTAGAACTTCTAGCAACACGATCAGCAAGTGAACAAAGGGACATACCAGCAATGCATATTGCATTTGAGAGCAACTTTTGGACATCTTGCCCTTTATCGCCAAAAATTTAAATTTTGTCTACATATATTGTCACTATTTAGGTCCCCAAAATATCCCAGTACACAAATGATGCAGCTGTGGAGAGCATGGTTTATAGTTCTTCACTAATGCACTATTTTGCTCTCTTTGTTTTTAGTCTAATTAATAAACACATTCAGCCCACCTGAAGCGATATAATCAAACACATACTAGGAAGTAGGTACGTAAAACTTTGCATGAATATTGAGGCATGGCACAGATGGCCTAGTGACAGTGGCGGAGTTTCGCAAACATCACTAGTCTAAATTCAATGATTTCAACTATTTGAGGGTTGATCCCTCCTAAACTCCTAATGCTGGAAGTTGACAAAGGGGCATCAATTTAATTCGAAATTTGAATCCATTTCCTCAGTTTGGTGACCTTTGGCCAACAAATGCTTTTTTACACAATTTTTATTTTGTGGAATTAATCCGAACATAGTGGCTAGTTGAGTCCATACGCTTTACACAGAATATGTTTTTCCCTCAACGACTTCCCTGGAAGGTACTGACTAGTTTACATTTGCTGGAGCATAAACACTGCCTAAATGTGTAAGCTAACCACTGATGATCGATGCCCTTCCCATCCCCTACACTATCCGCTACACTGTCACAATCATTCACATTTTAAGAGGTGGAACATGTTGAACTGAGGTAAAAGATCCTAACACGAGTGAGGCTCTTAATGTTCAGGCACGCATCACTACTAGAGTTAGAATTATCACCTAAGAATTGAGAAACTGGATGGTTGATTCTACACACCAATTCTCGCATTCTTTTTCCTCACCTGCTATTAATCATACTACAACTTTGCACAATATAAAGATCAGTATGCTTTTTTTCCATTATAATCCTATTATTTTTCAGATGATTAATGGCCAAGAACAGCTGGCATTTAAGGAGATATAAAGGATCCATGAAAGTGCATACTGTATTTTCACAACTACAACCTATACAAGGTCTGAGGTGGACTTCACCAAGCCATCTTGGAAACAGAAAGAGGCCTAATTCATACATTCTTTTAGTTTGATTCCACCTAGGTGACAAACTGGCAAACTTAATGCCAATAATCACCTTTCAAAGTTCAGCCCCTATTAGATGATCAAAGTGGTTTTCCTTTCTTAAAGCAACTCTCACTGCCCTTAATGTCTGTTTTTATCTCTATTAGTTTAGACATCATATAAATCGCAATAATCAAAGCATATCTATCAAGAGAACATCAAGGTAACAAACTAACCTAAAACCATCTACAACCCTGACAAAAAGTATAACCCTCACTCCCTCTACCCTCCCAACATCTGCAGACTGCATTTGCACATCTAAACCTTGCATGTTGTACATAAAGGTTCTTCCATATGTTATTCTTTCAGTACCATGCCACAGCAACACACCATATATCACGCGAGACAGGTTCTAGGTCCTCACAGAGCCTCTCATCTGATGGGTAAAACAAGCCATCCAACAGCGACATCCATTCCGTCCTATTCGTTGTCGCAACCTCTGTATTCGTACACAATCCTAATCTACTTTGCCAGTTCAACAGCCATTTAATCATATCTTTTGGCCAATCCAGTATCCTGGGGCCCTTAGGTTTGGTACCACCCCATAGCTATTCGTCACTTTGCCAGCACCAGAGCCAAATCCACCATCTTGTTAAGCCGTTTCATCGATTTTCGCCTGGGGAACTGCCCCATGAGGCAGATTATGGAGAGTCAGCTATCCAGGAAGCACCAATCCTATGGATTTTAGGTAGCACGCCTTTCCAGAATTCACAAAGCCCAGAGCAATGCCAGATCATATGGAGGAATTGTGCCTCAATCCCACGGCGAGGCAATCTTACAGATCTCAATGGGTTAATTTCATGCATGCGTCTCAGAGTCCAATAAGTTCTATGCAGCACACGTTGCAGAAGCCTTAAATGGGCATTTCAAGATACCAACTTTGTGTATTCACAAACCCTTTGCCATTTTTCCCCCTCAAATGTGATACCAGTCTCTCCCTTTAACTCTCATCCCCCTTCACTATCCTCTCTGTTCCCCATCAGTAACTTAAGTTGTAGAGATTGGGCAGGCTCCTTCTACGAGGGCATACATGCCTCCCACCAAATGTTACTTCATTTTCTAATTATTGGTAAACATCAGTTAATGTTTGACTAATTTCTGTTTGTATAGATCTATGTGAAAAATTGTTTTGGAATCTATGCCCCTGATGAAGAGAATATGAATCTCGAAACGCGTTGGGCCTACTTGAAAATATTAAAAAGGAGAAGACCTTTGTTTCTCTAACCTAAAGGAGTCATTGAATGCATTCTTTGAATGAACTTGTTTACAAAATACCTTAACTCGTTTGATCACGAAATACTTAATGTTAAAAAGCTATTTAAATTACACAAACTTGTCAAAATATCTTTTAGGCTTATTGCCCTATGGAAAGTGTGCAAGTTGTCAGGATCCCTTCGGTTCAGGCTTGTTTGTTTCACTAATGGTCTAACAACAACCTGCTTAATAGATTCGGGTACAGAGTTGCGACTAAAGAATGCATCATCTAAGCGATCCAGGAAAAGAGTAAAGTACCTTTCAAACCAGTTTGTTGTAGTACCACGCCTGTTGAGCAAGTCCTTGCCTAGGCAGGAACTAGAAGCCTTCGCCACACCCACAACGTCTGAGCGCATTTTAAACCACAAGTTCTTTGTTGCCCATCATCAGTTGAGTAGACCCTGGGGGACTCATCGAACGGAGACCTTCTCTTCGCACATTAGTGGGCCTCACTTTAACGCCATTGTGTTCCACGTCGAAACAGTCACCTGTTTGGCTTGAACCAACCGATCATTGCCAGAACTAGTCTCAAACTGCAGGAAGCATTGGGTCACATCTTGAACCAATCCAGTGTTTACCAAACTACTCGAACCAGCTGGACATCAAGTTGCCACCACTGATCATAACAGATGCGATCCATCACTGGACCTCGACTCGAACCCCTGGAGTGTCTCACGCTGACCCTAACCAGCAGTTCACACGTATAGAACCAGTCCAGATCTTTGAAACCGACCGGGTTGAACCAGTCGAACTGCGTGGCTCGAAAGCCAGACTCATACAGCTCCGAGCTACAGTTTTGAACCAGCTTGATGCTTGTTCCCAGCTTAGGATCACACAAACCGCTGCACCCAAACTTGTCTTGATCTGCTCACACAGCACCGAGAAGCCTAGTTCAATGCTGTCGAACCGCAAAAAGTTATTATTGACCATAAACTTCCATCTTGGTCCTGTTTTGCACTTCAGGGACTGGTTAGGTCACTTAAATCCCCCTTTGCACCAGAACATATGCATGTGACAAACATTGCGGTTTTAACATGCTTTTTCTCCCCGGATTCATTATCCAGAGTGCTGCATCTTTATATCTGTGCATATACTCTGTTCTTTCCTAAGAGGTGGGATTTATGTTGTGTTTTTCTATTTAGTTATTATTGCATATGATGTGTTTAAAGTATACCTTTTTTATAGCACCTGGTTCATAAATTCCTTTATTTTGCACTGTTATACTCTGCTGTTTTGTTGATACTGAATCACATTCACACCCCTCGAGGGTATAGCCTTCCCTTGGCTCACGTTAACACAAAAGGCTAAGGGGGTATATCTAAGTGTAAGGACTGAGTTGGCACTTTAGCCTCCAACTCATCCGTGTACTACTGCAGGGCAGAATTCAATGTGTCACAAAGACACACCACACTTTACCAGCAGCAGATGTACACTTCGGTAGATATGTATAAAAATGCCAGATGAACACCCTAAATGTCATTTTTTTTAGTTTCCATTTCAGAAGAATTGCTACATTAATACAAACATGTTAATCATCAAAACATAGCACCAGCACAGAATAAGGGGGGTCTGAACTCCTTGCGTATATGTCAACAACCATTTGTAATCTAATCCCCCAATTAAACACCAAATTCATCAACCCTGCATGACGGCAATCCCTCTACCCATAAAGGAAAGAGGTAGTATGAAAGAAGAGAAAAAGAGGCAAGCAGCAAAAAGCGAAATCCGAGGTCCAGCTACAGAAACCCAGATGAGAAAAGAGAGGATGAAAGGCAGAGGATACAAGCATAGAAAGAAAAACCTAGAGAGATACAAAGAAAGAACCATCACACTGTAATCATATTTCTGATGCTTCTATCTGGTTGGATTCATATGCTTTGCATAAGCCGACTTCTAGTGGTAGTTGCAGAGTATTGTACATTATGTTTTTCAAAATTCGAAAAGGTACGTCGACAGGGCATGACTAATATCCCTAGTGTGACGTACCCTGTACCTATGATCCCTCGTGGGTCGAGGTCGCCCAGATTTGTTTCTCACAAGAGAGTGTAGGTAGAGACCCTGAGGTGTGAAAGATCTGTGAGTCTTTTCCCAAGAACCTTCAACTCCAAGAGGGGAAGAAGGGCAGGCGCATTTGTATCCAAGCAGATACAAGCATCAGAAGAACTAGTTACTCTTACCTTGTAACGTTCTTTCGATGGGATGTTCCTCCGACGTATTCCTTATCTTAGATATAAATCCTTCAGCTTTGCTGGCCTCGGAAAATTTTTTCGCCAGAGGGCGCTGCGCGTCGATGATCGCCGAGTCGATGACCCTCGACGGCCTCCGTGCCGACGTCGACGTCATCCTGCCTATAAAGGCCGCGCGCAGCGTCCGTTGCTCAGTTCCGTTTTGTAGTCCCCAGTAATGTTTTTGGATTAGACTAATCACCTTGAAGGAGCATAGGCTGCAAACCCACAGGAAGTCATACTGCGGGGATGGATGGGAGGGTCGATAAGGAATACGTCGGAGGAACATCCCATCGAAAGAACGTTACAAGGTAAGAGTAACTAGTTCTTCGAAGGGATTGTGTCCTCCGACGTATTCCTTATCTTAGATAGACTCCCATAGCAGTGGTATTGTGACTGGAGGCGGGAGTAATAAAAGTTATGTTACCCTTCCAGAATGGACAGAGTGTAACACAGCCTTGCCGAATCTAGTTTCTTGACTAGAGGAGGAATCCAGGCTATAGAATTTGGTAAATGTATGTGCGGACGACCATGTGGCAGCCGCACATATATCTCGAATTGGCACCCCTCTTTGAAGGGCTGAGGATGTTGCGATACCCCTGGTAGAATGAGCCCTTAGATTTTGAGGAGGCTCCTTTCCTGCCAATTTGTAGCATTCCAGAATGGCTAAAATAATCCATCTGGAGATGGTTTGTTTTGTTATTGGAAGGCCCAACTTATGTCCTGCATAACCTACAAAGAGTTGGTCTGCTTGTCTGATCTTAGCCAATCTGCTGATATAGAAGCTCAAGGCTCGCTTAGGGTCCAGCCTGTGCAGTCTCTCTTCCTCCTTCCCCGGATGAGGAGGAGGGTAGAAAGAAGGTAATATAATCTTCTGAGTGATGTGAAACTCCGAGACTACCTTCGGGAGGAAGTTAGGCTTCACCTGAAGAACAACTTTGTCCTTGTAAAAGATTGTATGTGGAGGTTTACACGATAAGGCTTGCAACTCGCTAACCCTTCTAGCAGATGTCAATGCTATTAGCAAAACAGTTTTGAGGGTGAGAAGCTTCAATGAACAAGAGTGTAGTGGTTCAAAAGGGGCACCCTTTAGGAAGTTTAAAATTAGGTTTAAATCCCATAAGGGAACTTGAAAAGGTTTCGGGGGATAAACATTAGTTAATCCTTTTAGGTATTGTATTACCAATGGAATTTTGAAGTATGAAGGCTCCTCTGCAGTGCGCTTAAAGATTGATAGCGCTGCGAGATAGCCCTTAATTGTGCCAACCTGTAGGCCTGAATTAGCCAGGTAAAGTAAGAATGACAACACCATAGGTGTACCACAAGAAAAGGGTTCAATATTCTTTTCTCTGCACCAGCTGCAAAATTTGTTCCAACGGCAGCGGTATAGAGTTTTAGTTGCCGGCCTTCTGGCCGAAAGCAACACCTCCATAACATCATCCGGAAGGTCCCAATCCTTGTACCTCAACCTTTCAGACACCAAGCGTGAAGGTTGAGGGTCTTGATGGCTGGATGGAGAACCTGACCTTCCTTCTGCGAGAGAAGATCCTCTCTGTATGGCAGTCGAATTGGAGGGCAGATGGACATGTCTAGAAGGTCCGGGTACCACGTTCTCCTGGCCCAATCCGGGGCAATTAGGATCATGGTCTTCCGAAACCTTCTCAACCTCCTGATCATTTGAGGAATGACAGGGACCGGAGGGAACGCGTACAGAAGTGGGAACTCCCAGTCCACTACGAACGCATCTCCTAGAGCTCCTCTCGGGGGAAATTCCCTTGAGCAAAATCTGTCGCACTTCCTGTTGATACTGGTGGCGAACAGATCCACTTGAGGGGTTCCCCAAAGGGCGAAGATCTCTTGAAGGACTTCCTGAGCTATCTCCCACTCGTGAGAGACTGTGCTCTGCCTGCTCAGAGCGTCCGCTGTCAAGTTCTTCTCTCCGGCTAGGTGAATTGCCGATAGAGAGATTCCTTCCTGAATTGCCCAAAACCAGAGCTGCATCGCCTCTCTGCACAGTGGTAGTGAGCCTACGCCTCCTCTTTTGTTGAGGTAGTGCATGGCCACTGTATTGTCCGTCATTATTAGGACGTTTCTTCCCCGTACAGACGGCAGAAAAGCCTTCAGCGCTAGTCTGATGGCTCTCAGCTCCAACAGGTTGATATGTAGTCTGGACTCCGATGGAGACCAACGACCGCTGATGGTCAAGTCGTTGGCGTGAGCTCCCCACCCCGTGAGTGAGGCATCCGTGACTACTGTTATCTCCGGCCATGGTTGCCAAAACATTTCTCCTTTCAGGATGTTCTCCCGACAGGCCCACCACTGAAGGTCTCGGGCTACTTTGACCGGGATCCGAAGGAGATCTGTCATCCTTCCTGAGAACTGTGACCACTGAGTTCTCAGTGCCCACTGGAGGGATCTCATTCTCAGGCGAGCCTCCGGCACGAGGAATATGCAGGATGCCATGAGGCCTAGCAACCTCAGAAAGTCGTAGGCTGGGAGATATTGGGCATTCTGAAATCTGATGACCATCTGCAGAATATCTCGAGCCCTCACCTCTGGTGGCAAGGCTTTTCCCAGGGAAGTGTCCAGGACTGCTCCAATGAATTGGAGTCTCTGTGATGGTATCATCTGTGACTTCTTTAAATTGAGGGAGAAGCCCAGCTTGTGAAGGAAGTGGCAAACATAATCTAGTTGTCTCTGAGCCTGTTCCGAAGATACAGCTCTGATCAACCAATCGTCTAGGTAAGGGTAGACATGAATCCCTTCCCTCCTTAGACTTGCAGCCACAACCGACATTAGCTTGGTAAAGACCCTCGGGGCGGAGGTTAGCCCAAATGGCAGAACTCGAAATTGATAATGAGAGCTGCCAATTGCGAACCTCAGGTATCTCCTGTGCCTGGGATGGATCGGCACATGGAAATAAGCGTCCTGGAGGTCTAGAGATACCAACCAGTCCTGAAGCTGGAGGGCCTGAAGGATCTGAGAGAGAGTCACCATCTTGAACTTGTCCTTTCGGAGGAATTTGTTCAATTCCCGTAAGTCTAAGATGGGTCTCAGTCCTCCGTCCTTCTTCGGTATTATGAAGTAGGGGGAGTACCAACCCTTGTTCCTTTCCGCTACAGGTACCAGTTCTATGGCACCTTTCTCTAGCAGGTCTAAAACCTCCTGCAAGAGGAGCGGATCTGGAAGCTTCAAAGGGTTGTTCCCCGGTGGATGACTCTGAGGGATATGTAGGAAGGGCAGGCAGTAACCTTGGGCTACTGTCTCCAGAGCCCAAGCATCTGACGTAATAGCCTGCCATTCCGTCAGATGGTGAGTTAACCTGCCCCCTACTGGTGTTCTGTGAGGGGAGACCTCAGAGTGGTTTTGAAGCGGCTGATGCAGTTGCCGAAGGTAAAGTGGCTCCTGCTCCTGCGGGTGCGGCTTTCTTTCCCCTACCCCGTCCACCACGGGTAAATCTTCCTTGGCCTCTTTGAGCCGGTCGTCCCCTGCCCCTTCCATATGAGGAATAGTAACGAAAGGATCGTCCTCTCCACGATGATCCCGAAGGACGAAAGGTATTCTGACGGATAGCAGCTCCCAATGACTTGGCTGCTGCCTTGGACGTTTGCAGTTTCTCCAAACTGTCATCCGCCTTCTTTCCAAAGAGGGTAGAACCGTCAAAGGGCATATTCAAAAGCCTGGTCTGCACGTCAGAGGCAAAACCAGACTTCCTCAACCACGCATGCCTGCGGATTGTGGTACTTGCCGCCATGGCCCTGCTGATACTGTCAGCAGAATCTAGGCCAGTTTGTAGGGTCTCGCACATCGCATCTTTACCATCCCTGATGATGTTTAAAAATGCGTCCCTTTCCTCTCCTTCTTGGAGGCAGTCAGCCGCTGATGAAGCGCACTCCCAAAGGGTGTGGCTGAACCTAGCGAGCGTACAGGTCGCGTTAATAGACTTTAACGCCATGCTACAGGCAGAAAAAACCTTCTTAGCCATGGCATCATATTTTTTGTCATCCCTATCCTGCGGAGCAGTGGGGTATGCAGATGTGCTGCCTGATGAGGTTGCAGCCTGTACAACCAAGCTCTCAGGAGTAGGGTGTTTTGACAAATATTCAGGGTCAGAACTAGCCACCCTGTATTTTGTTGACAGTTTTTTATTTACTGCCGGGATAATTTCTGGCGTTTCCCAGTTTGTCAAAATCCTTCTCTGTAGAGCAGAGTGAAATGGAACCACAGGATCCTCCTGTGGGCCCTTGTCCAGTATGTCAGTGAGATCATCCTGCTGAAAGGCAGGAGAAGGTGCAGACCAACCCATAAATTCTATGATTCTAGACATCAGAGCTCTATATGGAGTCTCCGCATGTTCTCCTGGGTCTGGTTTGATAAATTCTGCTTCAGGAGAAGTGTCCAAGCCACTAGCTTCCTGAAGTGCATCCTGAAGATTTTTTAATCTTCCTTCCTCAGAGGCGAAAGTCTCTGGCTCTGGTGATGTGGTCCTCTGTAAATCAATATCTTGGTCTGAATCCTCCCTTTCCTCAAAAATCGAGGTTAAAGGGGGATACATTGGTTTTTGGAATGGTATAAACCCCATTTCCAATGCAGAAGGAGCCATCATCACAGGCCTTGAAAACGTCGATGTCGTCGACACCGACGTGAAAGTACTCGAAGGCGCCGTGAAAAGCGTCGAGAAATGTGTACTAGGCCTCGAAGAACTCGAAAGGATCGGAGTCTTGCTCGAGAACGACGTCGACGTTCTCGGCGTCGAGTCGGAGGTCTTTTGTCTAACCGTTGGCTGTGGAGTAGCCGTGGTTCTTTCCTTCACCGGCGTCGATATCGGCATCGACGTCGGCGTCGACTCGATCGACTGATGCGCCGATGAATCCTTCGACAACGGCGTCGATGGCGCCGACCTCTGTTTCGAAGGAGTTTTCGACGATGGCGTCGATGATGCTTTATCTCCCGATGGCTCGAGGCGCTTTCGGGTTGACTTTTCCGCCGGGTACTGCGACTCGCGGCGTTTAGATTTTTTGGGTTTTTTACCCGGGGTATCACCCTCAGCTGTCTTCGAGGGGGACGAGGCCGCTTTCTCGAAGACGCTTAGCATCTTTTTCCTGAATTCCTCCCACTCAGCTTGCGAGCTGCGTTTTGTGGGGCAATGAACTCTCTCAGGAGAACTCGACGAAGATGACGAAGGGGATCTCCTACGTCTCTTCTTCGAGTGTCTCGATGTCGACGAGTGGTGGGAGCCACTTCGTGATCTAGATCGAGAGTGTTTTTTATGGTGAGGAGACGAACGTCTCGACTCTACCGAAGAAGCTTTCGAGGAAGTTAAAGTTGACCTACCTCTCTCGAGCTTCCCCCTACGCTCCTTCAAGGCTTTCGCCGTCATGGAAAGGCATTCCTCACACTCCGAACTCTGGTGCGTGATTCCCAGACACCACAAACAGACCCTGTGAGGGTCCGTCAACGACATTTTCTTCCCGCAGTCTCGGCACTTTTTGAAACCGGACCGAGGGGTCGTCGGGTCGGAGGAGGATGCCATCGATATCGAGGTAAATAGTAGTTATTATATACGTTATCTTGACGAGAACTGAGCAACGGTGTTCCGAGGCACAACGAAGCGCGGAAAAACGGAACTGAGCAACGGACGCTGCGCGCGGCCTTTATAGGCAGGATGACGTCGACGTCGGCACGGAGGCCGTCGAGGGTCATCGACTCGGCGATCATCGACGCGCAGCGCCCTCTGGCGAAAAAATTTTCCGAGGCCAGCAAAGCTGAAGGATTTATATCTAAGATAAGGAATACGTCGGAGGACACAATCCCTTCGAAATACAATTACGATGAGTAGTCAGAATTAGAAATGCTAATGTGGTGTTTTATTTTATTCTGTTTGTTTTAAGATTTTATTGATGTTCTGTTTTGTAAAGGTTTAAATAAACCAAATACAATAAATTAAAAAAAAAAAAAAATTACGATGAGTAATGCATCCCTTCTGAGGCTTTGTGGATCTGCTTAGAATCACATGCTTTGCATACATTAGCGACCAATACTTGAAGGAGGTGGTCCGTTTGAAGGTAGCGCTGCAAAGAGATGTTGCGGCACTGCTTGTCCTATTTGTGTATCACCCTTAGAATGTGTGTCCAGACAGCAATGTTGGGTGATGGTGTATACTGAACTCCAAGTGGAAGCCTTGCAAATGGGATCTAGGGGTACATTTGCTATGCAGGCTACAGTTCCCCCCGAGTTGATTGCACTAGGCTTAAATGGCAACATTCTCCTAGCAAGAGAATAACAAAGTTGGATGCAGTTGACAATCCATTTAGAAATTGCTGCTTTAGAGATAGGGTCCTCTTCTCTTCCAGCAGCTACAGATACAAAAAAGAATGTATTTGATAGACAAGCTGCATACATCTATAGTATGAAGACATTTCTTCTGCTGCGTCTGTTGGGTTTTGGAAAAATGCAGGACATTGTATAGTTTGATTTACATTGTAGATCACTACTCTTCGAATAGAGGTAATGGCTATAAGGAAGGCTGTTTGTATGTTAGATGCTAAAGGCTGGCCTTGTGCATTTGCTCGAAGGGGGTACCCAGGAGCCTAGTGAGTACAATATGGAAGTCTCCAGCCTGGAGTAGGATTAGAAATTGGAGGGTATTGTTTCTTTAACACCCTCCATGAAAGCTTTAACTACAGGCACCTTCGACCACAACATTTTACTTTAAGATGTGGTGTAAGGGGAGAGAGCCGCTAGGTGTACTTTGAGTTAAATACTGTAGTGGACTATATTGGACTGTGACCAGTCAGGTGGACGGAGAGTCTGTGTCCTGCACCATAACACAAAAGGTTTCCATTTGTTAAAGTAGCAGTGTCTTGTACTAGGCTTACGTGTTTCCTCGAGTATTTCCATGCACCTCTGATCTAAGATTAGGTGTCCAAATTCTATGATCTCAGGAGCTAAGCTGCTAAGTACAGCGTCCAAGGGCATGGGTGAAGCGCTGTGCGCACAGGGCAGTTTCATGGGAGGACACAGGGACATCATTTGAAGGTCAGAGAACCAGATATGCCGCACCCACATAGGAACTACCAGGGTGTTACTTGTTCCAGGTGTAGCTTGTGGACCATCTTGTTGCAAAGAGGTGTGGGAGGAGGCGCGACAAGGGGGGGGTGGTGTGAGCGTACGCAAAAATCCCTGACCAGTTCATCAGAAGTGTATTCCCTGGGAGCCTTTCTGGGAAAACCTGGATGCATAATCTGGGCATTGTGCATTTTCCAGGGTTGCAAAGAGGTCCATTTCTGGGAACGCAGCGCTTGAGAAGACATTGTCTAGCACGTCTGATTAGTTGACACTTGTGCTCTCAGGGTAGCATTGTACTCCTGCTTAGCAAGTCTGCCAGCAAATTGAGTTTGGCTGGGACATGTTGTGCTACTAGTAACATGTGATGTAGTGCCCACCGCCATATGTTCTGGGCTAGTTCTGACAGCCCTGGTGAGTGATTCCCCCTGGTTGTTTATATAAAACATGGCTGTGGTACTGTCTGAGGACTGGGACTGTTGTGTGCTAACAGAGACTGGAAGGCTTGAAGAGCTTTGAAGACTGCTAGCAGTTCCAGAAGGTTTATCCGTTTTCTGGTTAGGGCCTGCGTCCACACCCCGTGAGCAGTGTGGTGGAGGAACTGAGCTCCCGATCCTGTCATTGACACGTCCGTTGATAGAGTGGCTTAGATCGCTGGTGTGTTGAAAGGATTTACCTCTAGCAGGTTGCTTCTGTACCACCACTGTAGCGATTGAACCAGAGTTTGCAAAACGACCCCTAGATCGTCCCATAAACCTCTTGCTTGCCACCATTGATTCGCTAGCTACTCATGCATTGGACGGATGCGCAGTCTGGCGTGTGGCACCAGGTAGAAGCAGGAAGCCATCATTCGTAGTAGGTGCATTGCCTTTTGTACCATCATCTGACGACCGGCTATGTACGGAGGTGTTTGAAACAGCATGTTCTGAACCCTCTCTTCCGGGGAAGCCTAGTGAGTCGTTTTCTTTAGTGCCCCCAGATTGATTGATTGTTGCATGTTTTGTCGGCACCTCTAGGGTGTGTCCCCGGTAATTAGCCAGTCTATGTAAGGGTACACTTGAATGGACTGCCTTGGCAAGTGGGCAGATACCACTGCTAGGTCCTTTGTGAACACCCTGGGTGCTGATGGGATGCCGAATGGTAGCACTTGAATTGTTAATGCTTGTCTCCCCATTTGAATCGTCAGTATTTTTTGTGCGCTGGCAACATTGAAATATGAAAGTATATATCTTTTGTGTCCAACCTGCCATGTAATCCCCTAGTTTCAATAGTGGGATGAGCTCCTGCAACATGGTCATCCTGAATTTTTGGGGCTTGGCATACGTATTTGCAGTGCACAGGTCCAGCAGTGGGCGCATCTGGAACAAGGAAGTACATTGAAGTACCTTGTTTTTTTTCCAGGAATGGCACTAGTTTGATTGCTCACTTTTGGAGTAGTATCTTGATTTCTTCCTGCAGGATGTTCAAGTGTTCTGCAGACATTTTTCTTATTCAAGGTGGGTGGTGGTAATGTGTTTCGAGGAACTCCTTTGGCCACTGTGTCGGCCGCAACTCTGCCTCGTCCTTTCATGTGGCGAAATCCTCGCTGCTGGTGTTGGTAGGACGATTGACCCTCTGGTCTGTAGTAGGCGGCACCAGAAGTACCCGCGCTGGATTGACTTGGTCTGCTGAATCCTTGCGTCAGAAAATTCTGGCGTGTGTTCAATACTCCCTTTTGTATGAAGGTTTTATTTGATATTTGTCCAAATATTTTGATGGTTTTGTGTACTTTCTTTGTGGTTTCTAGCTGGTAATCTACGGCTTTACCAAAGAGGCCTGCCTCTTCGATGGGAATGTTAATGAGGGCTGTCTGTGTTTCTGGCTTTAAGCCCGAGTTTCTAAGCCACAAGTGCCTCTTTAGGAGAGTTCACTCAGCGATGACCGTCCCCGAGGTGTCAGCAGAGTGTAGAACATTCTTTAGGATATTTTGGGACACCCGTTTGCCATTTGTGGCCCCTTTGAGAAGGTGTGAACATGCAGGCTCTGGCACCGAGTCTAGATGTTTTGCGACGTCATCCCACTGGGTGCTGTTGTAGCTAGCAAGCAGGGTAGTATTTGTGGCTATGCTGGTCATTAACGTACCAGAAGTAGTGATGCGCTTACCTAGCATGTAGAGCCTTTTGCATTCCTGCTTCGGAGGTGGAGTGTGGAACACCAGCTCTCTTTCTGGTAGTAGCAATGACCAGAGCATCCGGCTTGACATGTCCTCTGATATAGAGAGGATTGAATGGCAATGGTTTAAATATTTTTTTCCACCCATTGGTTGACTGCTCTAGAGAGAGAGGGCGTAGTCCGGGAAGGAGAGACCCTTTTTTGATGGATTCTAGTAGAGGAATTACCAGACTAATGGGCTTTTTCTCATTAAAGATGTCCTCAACAAAGTCAGTTCCTTCGGGACTGGTTTCCTCCGTTTGAATTCCGAAATGGTATGCTACCTTCTTAAGCAGCGCATTATAAATAAGTTTATCCGCTATAGGCGAGGTATGGCCGCTCTTGACTGCAGAGGTGTTGGTTGGATCTGTAATGAGATCATCCTGTTTGACAACCCACATGTCTTGTCTACTTGGTCTGACTGCAGGTCTCCCTGCTGAGGACCTTGTGAAGCCTCCCCGGGCATGAAGGTATGATGCAGCGTGGGGGGACGTTGGGTTAGAGTAGGTCCCACTGGCCCTGGAGGTTGCTCCACAGGTTTCTGTGGTGTAGGCAATTTACTCATTAAGTCTACAAATTGGAGTTTCTGCCAGGGATGCCTTTGCCACCTCAGGGGTTGCCCTGGGGGTAACCATTAGATCTTTATAGGACAGTCAGCCCTGGGGGAATCCTTGGGGATTTCCATTTGTGTTTTTTTTGTGACGGTTGAAGGCAAAGGGGAAGACCCTTCCTCATAGTCCTCAGAGGTTTCAAGGGTTTTAGAGTTTACGCCTCAGCTGCCGAACAGTGTTTAAGCACGCCCTTCGCCGGAGTGTCTTCACAAACACCTTGTGGTAGGGCCAGTGGCAGAACAGCAGCGGTCTTAGTTGGCGGGGACCCGGTAGGGTGAGAGGCGCCTACCACCGGCGAGCGGCCCTCCGACGACGGGTCCATAGAGGAACACTTTGCGTTGTGTGTTAATGTGTGGACGTGAGTGTATATACGCCGTCGTCACCAGAGGTCTTCCATACAGGAAGATTCCTGCATCAGGGTCAGACACTACCATCATGGCGTGTGCCACCCACTGCTTTGTTCAGCGCTCTTTAAGGGTCTTGGGCCTAAAGAGTTTGCACCATGCGCAGTGGAACTCAGAGTGGTCACGGGGAAGGCAGCGGTTACACACCCTATGTGTATCTTTCCAAAAAAAAGGTCTGATTGCTCTTGGGTCAAAATTCAAATGGAGTATGCTCCATAATGGAACGCGGACACAGAGGCAGCAAGACAGTCATTAGGGGCAGGCATTCTCCTAAACAGTCCACCTGCTCTCCCCACTGATAGGCTGAAGACAGATGTAGGCCAAAGCCTGTCGTCGCAGCAGATGTCCGTTTCAGGTGTTCGCAATCAGGCGGCATGGCGGCTCCGGAGGTTAGTCGCCAATCGATGATTGGCAATTGAGATTTGGACGGAATTAACTTCAAACGTAGCTTCTGATACGGACTCCGCGAGAATAGGGATGATGTGTGCAGGGTACATCACACTAGGGATAGTATTAAAGACACGCCCTGTCGACGTCCCTTTTCAAACAAAATGTCATGTGCAATACTCTGCAACTTCCACTATATGTCAGCCTATGCAAAGCATGTGATTCTAAGCAGACCCACAAGCCTCAGAAATGAGCTATATATATATAGCAACTTGCGCCATCACAATTCATGGAAGTTACTGTACATCTCTACCCAGAACTTGCCGTATTCATTAAATTTACTGTACACATGGATCACCAAAAAAACAAAAACATTCCATTCCACTCTGAACCAGATGAGCGAGTGAGACACAGCATCCCCCTCTTGCTCCGGCGTTGACTGTCCATTCATTACACTTAGCACGGCACAAAATAAGCAGTGTTGCATAGCAATCTGCTATGCAATTCTGTCGATTTGCTAATTAAACTCACCCTTGTGTAGAGCAGCTTGCCATTTAAATTACCCTGTTCAATTATAGTACAGCTCATCTTGTGTTTGTCTTGCCCTCAGACGTCTCTCCACCCACTTTTCCCTGTTCACCAAGTTCAAAGGGGCTAATCGAGCGAGTGCAACAGTAATCTACTCCACTCATAAAAGGGCCAAAGTCCCAAGCGGCCACTCGGGTTCCGAGATGGCGAGGAGTGATACGTTTAAACCCCCCTTGTGGCAATAAAGGCCTCCCTGAAATTCGTAAACTGAGCTTCGCTACGAGATGGACACTCAAATCATTTGTTTGCTGAACAATGTCTTTTTCAGAAACGCATTATGTCCTTTGAACTGCTCCAACAACGGTTTTCACCATCACCAAATGATCATTTCTTGTATACACAGTTCAAACATGCTATGTCATGCAATTTGGGGGTGGGTATGATCTCCCGGCAGTCCCCGATAGAGGCCAACATCAACAATGAGCTGATCCCTAAGAGGGCTAGCTCGTCACTATCCGGTTATCCTCAACAACCAGTCTCATTCCTTCTTAAAATGATTCAGAAATGGGAAGATGTGGGTACACGAGAACTAGAAGATTGGCAGGAAGCCTCAATGTCTCTGCTTGAGATAGCCATTCCAGCTTAACTTAGGCTAGTCCAATTGAAAGTTCTTCACAGGGTTTACTATGCATGTGATTTCCTCTTTAAATGTGGTCCGGTTGTAACTTTTTATCATTTGTTTATTGTGTCCATTCATACAGCTAGCCTTTACTTTTTTTAACGGCACTCATCTAACTAATGTCTCACTTCAGCAGTCCACAGAAATGCTGTATTGTTGCTTGTATTATGTCTAGGGTACAAATAACTTCTGGTAACATTAAAATATGAGTACAACATTGCTTATCAAATATGTTTGTTTGCTAATCAAGAAACATTTAATTAGCAAACTCTGCTGATCAATTTTTGAAAACTAATGTATGCCTTGCTTAGTCCTAGTTCAAAAAACCCTCATAGTCCTTTCCAATGGTAGCGTCCTTCTTCCCCAGGATCAGTGGGGGGGTGGGGGGAACCAAATGCTATAACGGACCCAAGTTGGGAACCAGGCATCCCTTATGAACCTGTCCAGCCTCCTCAGTGTAGTTAAAGGCCCTGGTCTGCCGCCCCCATAGTCTCTTCGAGGAGGACCCACGCCTCCTGCTCCCTGACCCTTATCTTCAGCAGGAAGGATTCCATCCTGTGCGTGTATGCCACCAAGTTCCACCAGCCCCTCGTGGACAGAGTGTAGGGACTTCCATTAAGCAGTGATGTGTTTGAGGGCTATCGCAGTTAACATGTCCAACAATTTCCCCAGGGTCGCATTCCCCAAAACGTTAGGATGGACACTGCCGCACAGTATAGAAGCTAGGAACAACGTATAATACATCAGCAGTATGTGCGGCCACACCGACCCCCAGAATCCAGACGTGTATCTGCACTTAAGTAGCATATGCTTCAACGTGCCCTCTACCTCCTTGCATGACCACTATAACCCATCTTGCACCCCTTTGTGCGTGCCCCCAAGCTTAAATGGTGTAAACAGTGCCCTATTAAAAATCTTAAACAGGATCGGTGTGAAAGAAGCTGACCAATTTATATGGATGAGAATCGTACACATCTCACAGACTGTCCACTTGGAACTCCCCACTGTACATCCCTGCCCACACCACCTCCACCGCTATGTTGGCCTGACCTCCCTCCCGAGAGGACAAAATCCGGTATACCGAGGCTGTGGATGGGGGTATCGCAGCCTTCACCACTCCCTCCCGAGACATTCCACCCACCCACTCGCCTGCCCCTGGCCACTAACTGCCTATATTGAAAGAACTCCCCTGCTCTCAGCGTGTATCATCCCTTAAAGATTGAATCAAGACTATGCCCTCTTCCACCCATATCTGGTTGGTGTACCTCAGCCCCGCAGCCTGCCACTCAAGCCTATGACTTGAATAACTGTTATACCAAAGTGGCCGAGGTTCAGCTAACCCTTTGCCTGACTGTGTCCCATCAAACCATTTCCTCAGTAATGTCCCGGTAGCCTTGATGACTGCAGAGGCCCATAGCCCGTTCTTCCCTTTCAGCCACATAATCTCCCTTGCCCCGTAAGGTGCTGCAAGGTCTGCCAACAACTCGAGCCATTGAGGTGCATCCCAATGGGGGTGAGGGGGGGGATCTCTGAAAACCACTCCAACCCTTGCTTTATGGCACACACTCTCAGGTACCTCTGAAACTCTGCCCGCCCGCCCGCCCTCGGATGCAAAGCCAACTGCTTCAAATACATTCTCGGTTTCGCCTTCCCCCCAGAGGAAATGTATTGAAAGCTTTGAAGAACTCAGGCGGCCACAGTACCAGCAACATCGAATGGGCATATAGGATCACCAGGGAAATCGACATCTTGCACGTTTCCATCCTACCGCACCATGAAATGCGGAGGGGGGTCCACTTCGAAAGGAGTGCTTCCACCTTGAACAAAATTACCTCTGAATTTGCTGTCAATGTACTCCCCATCTCCCTCCAGAATTGTGTTCCCAGATATTTATTCCCCCCGGCGTCTACAAGAACCTGGCTCCTATACACAGATTGAGGCATAGAGAATCCAACAACATGATCTCAGTTTTTTCTGCATTTAGTTCGTACCCAGACACTTCAAAATACCACTGGACCTGCTGCAAAAAAGGCAGGTAAAGAGGACTGCTGGCTCTCCATCAAGGGCAAAATAACATCAGCATATGCTGCTATAATAACCATCACCTCAACCCCCACTCCTCGAATTCCCAACCCCCCCCGCGCCTTAATACATTTTCGTGGTAACAAGGGTTCCAACGAGAGCACAAATAAGAGTGGCGATAACATGCATCCCTGCTTCGTCCCGCGCTTAAGAGGGATCAACGGCGACAGCAAACCATTTACATAAACTGCTGATCTAGGGTGCTGATGCAGGGTACCAACTAAATCAAAGCGATTATCTATCCCGTGCCACTGCAAGGATGCTATTAAAAAAGGCCACCCAACCCTGTCAAAGGCCTTTTCAGCATCAAGTGTTATTGCCCCTCATGGTTCATAAGTGGATTTTTCCAAGTCCATTATGGAACATAACAAGCAGGTATTCGCCCCCAATAGCTTCACTTTCACGAACCCAGGCTGATCTTTGTGAATCAGTGCTGGCAATAGTGGTTCAAGTCTCGAGGCCAAGACCTTAGCGAAGATCTTCGCCTTAGTATTAAATCAAGGATATTGGCCTTTAATGCTTTACTAGCATGGGATCCCTCCCTGGATTTTGTATCACATGGATCATTGCTTCATAAAACGTCCCTTGTGGGTGCTTCTTTTCGATATAGTGACGGTACAGCTCAATCAGCTTGGGAGCGTGCATCCGCATGAAAGTCAGAAAAAGTCAATTTGGAGTCTATCAGGATCTGCGCCCCCCCCCTCTTCAATTTGGAGATTGCCAATTCCACCTCCTCCCTTGTGATGTACTGCCCTAAATCCACTAGGACCCCCTTGGGCATCCTGTTCTTTTTTGAAGAGAGGTATTCCCCCCTCTGCCCCCCCCCCCCCAAGATAATGGGCAATTTGACTGAAACCACCCGGTTATTCTGTGGTCTTGCCTTCACGTAATTCACCAAGAGCTTCCCATCTTGTTCGCCCTGCCATAAAATGCGGAACTATATTTGAGCAGCAGTCCAGTCGTCCTATTGGAGCGTTGCTTATTGTATTCAATTTTATCCCGCACCAAAGCCATCAGCCTACCCTGGGTCAGGGGCTTCAGGTACCCAACCTTGCTCGGGTTTGTTGCCCAGCGCTTCTTACAGGCCTTAGCTTTAGCCCCTTTATATCGCCTTGCTACATACCCAATATTATGCCCTCAAGTACAGATTTATAAGTGTCTCGGACTAACCCCACTGAGAGGTCCTCTGACAACGCAGATAAAAGTAATCAGTAAAGGCCTTCAAGGATTGAATAAAGTCTGGGCTTGCCAGGAGATCCACATTCAGCTTCCATCTATTACAGTTCCGTTTTGTTGAAGCCGATTCATACTCTGCCACTACCAGAGCATGAACGGAAATGATAGGGGATATGTCTGCGCCCTGTATCTGTACCATCAGGCCTTTACTCACAAAAATGTAATCAATCCTACAATGTGTATTGTGGGGGAGGGAAACAAAGTGTATTCCTGTGCCACCGGGTTACACATCCTTCACAGGTCCACTAAAACGTTGTTTGAAACAAATCTCTCAAATGCATTATGCATCTTGGTTGGACCAGATCCAATGGCAAGTTACATCCCCACCCAGAAGGAGCGATTCCCACTTTACCCTCTTCAGCCTTCAGCTCAAAGCTTCCCATAACCCACAACCCCTTTGGCTCACGCTGTAAACATTTGCTAAAGTTAGCAGAATTTTGACCATCTTCCCTTTCACAATCACCCATCTAAACCCCCCCCAACCCCCATGTCCGCATGAGACTCCTCCACCCATAACATACAGTCTTATATACCAGCACTGCCACCCAACCTTTGCGTCCCACAGCCTCAGATGCCAGCACTTGCTCAACCCACTGCTTCTTCAGAATATTATGTCCCTCACTCGAGAGGTGCGTCTCTTGTAAGAGGGCTACCTGAGCTCCCAGTCTACGCAAGTGAGTCAGCACTTTTTACTGCTTAATCAGTGAATGCAGGCCATTCACATTCCACAATAAGAATCTCGCCATGGCTCTTAAAGCCTTGTGCGTTACCAACCCAATCCAGAGAACCTTAACTCCACTAGGGTGGTCATGTGCCTCCCACGCTAGGACTCCAGCCCTCTCACCCCACCTCTCAATGCACGTCCACCCTCCATCCCATCCCACGTGTATTCACAAAGTATCTGAGCAGTAGAGAAAAGTATGACGAAGAAACCGAAACGAACAATAACCCAAACTTGAGTAGGCTCAACCAACACCTCCCAAGGACTCAACCCTCCTATCACCCTCCACCCCATAGGACCCGACTTCCCATGGATGCTGAGAATCTGAGACAACAGAACACATCATCCCTGCCCAAACCCCATTCATCAGGCCTCAGCAGGGAATATAGGGGGAAGCGATGTCCTCTACACCAGCTACACAGACCACAATCGCCATGCGGGATAACCGCAAAAGAACAAATCATCCCAACAACATTTATACCATGCCCCAGGGGTATCCCTCCAAACCTGTGAGAGAATATCTGATTTCAAGTAGACTCCGAGGGCAGCATCTTGATTTCAATGGGAAGCAAGACTCGACACTCTTGCCCACCTTTCCCTTCCCCCTCGCCTGGGATAGACTATGGACCCAGAACTGGGCCTGTCATGTGGGTCTTTTTGAAATTTGAAAAGCGAGAGGCATTGCTCCAGGCATCTTCCCCAGCTCCGACTGCTGGCCCTGCTCTGGACGGTTCTGAAATGCTTGTGAAGTAGTTGACCACCATCTCGCGTTCCTTGTGATCCCCTTGAGTCGCTCTGAGATACCCCATCCACGTCTGTTGGATTGTCGAAGAATCAGGAGAGCCCTGGCACACTCGAGATCCGCAATCTCGCTGTGGGGCAATAACCCAAACCTAGAGTTCTCACCTTCTGAACTCTGGCTGAAAGTCCAGGTACTGCCTCGGTTTTGCCATTGTGTGTCTGGAGAAATCTTGATTGTTTGGTTCTGCTCTTGCAGCGGCTTGAACCACCATTTGCAATGGCTGACGACCTTATGAAAAGTGAAAAAAGGCATTGTTCTAGCTCATTTGGAAAAATAAACCCATGCAGGGGTGGACCATAGGGTCTTAATCTGTTAAAAAAAAAGCTTACTAGTTGCAGGCCCCAGTTGTCAAGAAATTGAAATATGTGAAGATTTCTGGATACGATTTTTGGCCAGACAAAGGAGTCTTACCTCACGCTCTCCCTGGCTGCCAAAGAAAGCATTCACAACCTTGCATTGTTCAGCAACAAGAGTCCAAATATTTACAGATTCCATTAACAATCCTCCTTAAACAGCGTGGCATTAATGTGGGCCTGAAAAGTCTTGTCCTCTTATCACCAAAGTTTTGGACCTTAAATTGGTCCATAGTGGCAAACAGACGCAATTGCGTTCGTATATTGGGTGAAAGAAGCACTGGTGACGCCAATAGGTCTGGCTTTTTAAAAAGGTAGAGCAGTTCAAAGCCTAGACAGCACAAAAATCTTATGTACATTTACATAGCAAGACAGTTTTGCCAACACTTGTTTTGGAGTGTCACTGGGTCATTTAAACCATTTAAAGTGCCCATTATCAGTATTTTCTGGATTCAAAAGAAGAAAAAAATATCAGGTTAATATATTTCGCACGACCCAAATGGATTCCACCCCCACTTTCATTATTCAGTTCTGGAAAGTATAGAAAATAAGTTTGGAGTCACTTTGCTATATATATATATATATATATATATATATATATATATATATATATATATATATATATATATATATATATATATATATATATATATAAATAATGTTTGCAAATTGACCTTTATATACTAACTTACTGCAGCAACGCAGTTGCCATAATCACTAACTATTCATAGAATAATAGGGCCTTTGTTCCGTTCCATATCAGAACACACGCTACGAACCTAGTATCTAATACGTATTGCCATGTAGGCATACGTGTATAGCATATTGCGCTAAATGCTTTTTGCATTACAAATGCAAAAAGCATCACAAAAAGACCATTACCTGGTTCAAGTTCACTGCACTTTTTATTGTCCAGGGAAGAGCCCCAATTAATCTAGGATTGCATTAGTATTATACGACTTGAAGGAGCAACCATCATAGTAGAGGTTAAAGAAAAATAGGTACATCTTATAATAATATTATTATTAATAAAAAGCCCATTTATAACGCACTTAATAGCGGAGACCAGTTTATAATCCCGACACCGGGATTCGTAACTGTATTGCCATGCGGTGTCTTGCTTCCAAGACAACTGCATTGCCCACTGAGCTATCCTCCCGGGCAGAGATTTGGTATACTGTGCTACACTATGATTTACCTAGGAAAAGGGCTGGTAGTAACAAAATAAACTGGTACATGAACCAAAGCAACAATTGGGCTCAAGGCCTGGACCATCTGACATTCCTGCAGATGCACATTGGCACCGCTGCTTTACCTCCTCAACTCTGACCACTTGAGACTTGCACCAATCCATAAAGACATGAATTGCCAAGTGCCACAAGTGAGTCAACCCTTCCCTCACTTTTGCTATGAAAGCCACAGACCCCACTGTCCCATTACGCCCTTAAGTGGAGATGGGGATGCTACAGGTGCACAAGCCCCTTGTGCGACATCAAACAGGAACCTCATTTCCTCAACAACCTGACTTAAAGGGGACAATGAGGCTTACTATACTTTCAACCCCCCATACTCACCTCACAGACCATTAGATACACAAAAGGACTTCATTTGCAAAGTATAAGCAGTGATGAGCTATGCATCACAAGATGATAACATCACATGTTCCAAATAAACCATTTTAGTGTTTCAGAATTCATAACAATCTTAAGCACAGAGCTATGGTTGTCATCCAACTAGGAAGGAAATCAAACATGTTTCTTTAAGTTACATTAGCTAAAACACAACCCTGATGTAATCCAGATATTGTACAAATGTTAAATGTGAGTGTACCCATTTAAGGGGTCACAGTGTTAGGTTATTGTTATTTATAAACACACACCATGGTCACCGGGCCCTCTGGTGTATCTGAAAGAGGGGTCTGGGTTAGGTTAGTGGGGCAAGAGGGAACATCCAAGATGGCTTTGCTATAGTGTTGATGCATGCAGACTGGGCATCTCCTCCCGCTCGACTAACCACTCCCTGAGCAGTGCATTCAGGTCTGTGTCTAGGTGACCGGTGTCGAGAGCATGGAGTCATTTGTGTATAGCAGGGATTCTTGTGTGCCCATGGTCTTAGGATGAATTGGACGGACTGATATTTAAACAGATTGTAGCCCCATACCATTCTGTTTGATGTTTGTTGGGAGGTTTATT
This sequence comes from Ambystoma mexicanum, assembly GCF_040938575.1. Classification (NCBI taxonomy): domain Eukaryota; kingdom Metazoa; phylum Chordata; class Amphibia; order Caudata; family Ambystomatidae; genus Ambystoma; species Ambystoma mexicanum. The sequence continues at coordinate 775,276,311 of NC_090939.1, read as the reverse complement.
ACATTTGTGCACACAAGTGGCTTTGATGGTATAAGTGTAGTGTGTTTGGGTGTAAACGCTGATTAGGTTAGCACAGAGCTTAGTGCGAGCCTAGTAGGAACATGCATCATCCATTCAGTTTAACTTTTGAGGCCTGTAAACAATATAGTATAGGGTAGAAAGGTGAATGGTTAGCAGGTCAGTGAAGGGCATAAGAAATCAAGTCACGCAGAGTGCGGCATACATAGTCAGGTCATCACTTTGGCTGACCTAGATGAAGGGGACATCTAAAGCATGCTTGGGGCCTTAGAAGCTGCCACTTTCACCTGCGGAGTATACAGTGCACAGGACGTTTAAGATGCTTCAGGAGGAATCCTGATTCTGCAGAGGTGGAGCACTGGCTGGGAGTTGCTCATCTTGGCTGAGACTCAAAGGGAAATATTTTTAAGTACAAGTGCAGCATTTGCCAGATTCGAGGTGGCTTGACACAAACGGACCAAACAAAATGGTCTTTCTGTACATGTAGATGGCTTTGGGACGGCACATTTGTCAAGCTTGCTCGCCATAACACAATCAAAGCTACGTACTTTTCCCTAATACTACTGTACATATATAGTTGATATATATATCAAGTTTGCTAGATGTTATGGTAAATTTGTTGTGTGTACTGTTTTTACATATGTATGTATCAGATAGAAAATAAAAACATTTAAACTGGAAAGTCTACAGCAGCGTTTTATTGGACTAGTGGCTTTCTAAGTTATAACCCTCCTGGTTTTACACGTTGGTATTAAAGGGTAGATTAAGACACCCTTCCCCATCTTAAAAAGAGCTTCTAGCAATCATTTCAACTGGTACTATTATTCTGCATTATTTCTCCCTCCTATCATTTAATAACCAGAGGGCACAGCCTCCATCTATTTAAGTCTGCATTATTTGTGCATTTAGTTTACTGGGGTGGCCTATTCAGTTTAGTCATTGTCCGTGTTAATGTAAATATCGTTTTCATAGAGCTATGTTTGGACTTTGCATTTCTTTTGGTACTTACTGTACTACCGTTTGGGGGTCCCTATACTGACATCAAAGGTAGAACACGCCGTTACGCTGGCACTACTACCGAAAGAGGCTAAGGCGGACTATTCACTTTTCGCCTGTTTAAGTAGAAAGGCACATTCACTGTGGCACCAATGGTAGTGCAGGGATGAGTACAGAATTTGAAAGTAATTGCTTATTCCTATACTTCAACTAACCCATTATCTATTTGTCAGTTTCCTTCAGAGTAGCTCAATCTTAGCCTGCTCTTGGTCAACTACATCACTTACCAAGCCAGCAACCAGATGATTCCTCCCCCTCCAGCCCCTAAAACATCACCGGACCGCTGTAGTAAAATGTGTATATGATAACCTTTAGAGACTGCCATTCACTGTCAACCTAGGCAACTGCTCTTGAATTGCATAACTGACCCTGCAGCAGAGCCAAGCCATGACCATTTCATAAACTCCTCAAACCCATCACTTGTGCCGAAATACTTAAAACCACCTACTGCTGGCTAAGCACGTTAACCCTATCACAACTCATCCAGCCTTCCTCCTGGGCATTTTTTCCAGGCCTTCAAAGAATCCTAACCTTGCTCTGAAGTGTAGCCAATGTCACTATTAAATTTGAATGTAGAAGTATTAAACATGGAACTCCAATAAACAAGGGATGCGAATGCCCTCCAATTTCCCTAGCCTAATCTTTCTGAACTTACTGAAGAAAGTAAACCTGTAGAACTAGACAAAACAATGGTTGGATTGTTGGGTTGCTGCTAGAAAAAAATTAATAGTATTCTGGTGCTTCTGGGGAGTGGGTCAGTGTTTAAACTACACTATGCTATCGAGGATGGCCCACCCCACAATCTTTAGTCCCCTTAAAAGAGGGTTGTCAAGCTGCCTTTGTCTAGGAGAGTAGAAAAGTGGGCCCTTCTACAGCATCAGATGTGGAATGAGGCTAGCGAAGCAGTCAGGTTGGCTTTAATAATATTGAAAAATCACTGGGTATAGCAAGTGCAGTTATACACACTTATAAGGAACAAGTTATTTACATGTAAATGTTCTCAAGCATGGGTCTGGCATGGATTCACATGCTCACGAATATTCCCCGTCAGGCTGGGAATCCTCAGTGTGTTTCTGAACTGACTTTCCACTAATAACCAATCACTGGTCTCTGGGTTATACTGCCTCCAGCCAATGACTGCCCTCTACCTAATCCCCTCCCCTGGCAGCCATCTTCAGATTTGGTAGCACGTAATGTTGCAGTAGGACCAAGAGACGAGCGGCAGAGGGATTGGGGGGAGGGCTTGCATGTTAATCCATGCCAGACCCATGCTGGAGAACAACAGTTACAGGTAAGTAACTTGTTCCTTCTCCAGCATGGGGTCTGGCATGGATTCACATGCTCATGAATACAAGAATACATAGCAGTACACGCATGCACAACCACGGCAGGTGGCAAGGCTCAACATTAAGCATTTCAACAACTCAACATTAAGCATCCCTTACCTCCTCACCAGGCTCATCTTCAAGCAAACAGGTCGCACAGCACTGCCTGGCAGACCCCGGACTCCTCCCTGGAATCCCAGTCGACGCAGTAGAATCTCGTGAAGGTGTGCGTCGACCTCCACAAAGCAGCCCTGCAGATGTCCAGCAGGGGCACACCAGACAGGAACGCCGTAGTTGCAGCGATCGCTCTGGTTGAATGGGCTCTCAGACGGTCAGGCAACGGTCGGTTTGCCAACCGGTGGCAGTGCATGATGCAGCTGGAGAGCCATCTGGAAAAGGAAGCCTTCAAGAGGGCCTTCCCTTGGTTCACAGGTCCAAAGTTCACAACAGCTGCAATGTCTTTTCTGAAAACTCTTTGTGCGGTCCATGTAGTACTTCAGTGCTCTAGTCACATTCGCCGAGTGCAAAGTCCTCTCAGCCGGCGACGAAGGCAACAGGAAGAACACAGGTAACACCAAGGGCTTGTTGAGATGGAAGTCTGACAGCACCTTGGGCATGAAGGAGGGGTGCGTCCTCAGCACTATCCTCGTCTCGTGCAATGTCAGGTATGGAGGTTTACAGGAGAGGGCCTGGATCTCTCCCACTCGTTGTGCGGAGGTGATGGCCACAAGAAACGCAGTCTTCCACAAAAGGAACTTCAGCTGTGCCGAATGCAAGGGCTCGAATGGGGGACCCATGAGCCTGGTCAGCACCACGTTGAGCTCCCACGCCGGGGCGGGGGCCTTCACCGGCAGGAACGAGCGGAACAGTCCTTTCATGAACTCCTTTACCAGGCGGGGAGACCACAGCGACGACCGCTCCGGAGTTCTGTTGTAGCGGGAGATAGCCGCCAGGTGGCTCTTGATGGAGGCCAGTGACAGCAAGTACGGCAGCACTTGAGTGGCCGTAATCAGTAGAGGGTTGATCTTCCGTGCACAGCACCAGACAGAGAACCTCTTCCACTTAGGTCCATAGCACTTAAGAGTCGAGGATGCCCTGGCCTTTGCAAGTACCTCCTTGCAGTCCGCCGGGATATTGTAGCCTCCGAACTCTAGTGCTGCAGGAGCCAGGCCTGCAGGTTCAGCGATCCCGGGTCGTGATGTAGGACGTCGCCTCCTTCCCTGGTGAGAAGATATGCATCTGTCAGCAGTTCGACTGTGGGGGGTGGGGGGGGGAAGGGTACAGACAAGGCCAGTAGGTCCAGGAACCATATCTGCCTCGGCCACGCCGGTGCGACGAGGATCATCCTGCACCGGGACCGTCTGAGTTGAGTGATGAGTCGCAGAAGCAACGGCAACAGAGGGAACGCGTACAGGAACAGGCCGTCCCAAGGGAAGGAGAATGCATCGCCCATGCTCCCCGGCTGGGGAAACCTGCTGGTGAAACTCCGGCACTTGGTGTTCGCCGCCGTCGCAAACAAGTTAATCTGGGGACTGCCCCATCGTCGGAATAGGAGATCCACTTGATCCTGCCGAAGCTCCCACTCGTGGCAAGAGCGCAGCTCCCTGCTGAGCGAGTCAGCGACTGTTTTTCACTCCTGCCAGATGAAGGTACCAGAAACATCCCCTGGGCGATGGCCCAGTGCCACAGATCCTGCACTTCCCTGGATAGGGCTGGGTATCTGGTGCCCCCCGCTTCCTGATGTAGAACATCGTGGTGGTGTGGTCGGTGAAGATTCGTACCATTTTGCCCTTGAGGGACGGAAGGAAAGACCCGAGGGCCCAGAACACACACCCCGGAGCTCCAGGACACTGATGTGCAGGGACCTCTCCTCCGGGAGCCAAAGGCCTCTTGCGTGGTGATCTCCGGTGTGCGCTCCCCATCCCTCCAGGGAGGCGTCTGTCGTCAGTTTCCTGGTGCGTTGGGGTCTGGAAGTCCATGCCCGCCGCGAGATGTGCACAGTTGCCCCACCACCGGATCGCTTGACGGAAAGTCTTGTTGAGGGAGATCTGGTCTTCGAAGCTCCCCGCCACTTGCATCCAACGGGCATCGAGGAATTCCTGCAGTGGTCGCATCCGAAAGCCTGCACAGGCACAAGGTAGATGCAAGATGACATCATGCCGAGCATGGACTTGATGGACCTCACCCTGGCCACTTCCATGGTCAACAGCCGTTGTACCTTTCCCAGGATGGCCTTCGTCCTCTCCTTCGACGGTGAAGTGAACCGCGCCACTGTGTCGAGTCTGGCTCCCAGGAACAGGGCGTCCTGCGACGGTACCAAGTGGGACTTTGCAAAGTTGATCGACAATCCCAGTTCGGTGAGCAGGCGGACGGTCTTCGCTGTGTGGTCGACTGCAAGTTCTCTTCACTTTGCCCGGATGAGCCAATCGTCCAGGTAGGGGTACACGTGGATCCCCTGCAGGCGCATCCGTGCCACCACCGGTGCCAGGCACTTGGTAAAGTCCCTTGGGGCTGACTTGAACCCGAAGGGCAGGGCCTTGAACTGGTAGTGCCGCCCTTGGACCACGAAACGTAGGAATTCTCGATGCCCTTTGAGTATGGGGATGTGAAAGTAAGCATCCTCGAAGTCCAGAGACGATAGGAAGTCGCCTTCCTCCAGCTGTCCCAGCACGTGCTGAAGGGTAACCATCTGGAGCTTTTGGGCCTTGATGTATTTGTTGAGACGCCTAAGGTGCAGGATGCTTTCGGACAAGGAAGTACTGTGAGTATACTCCAGAGCCCCGGAGCCTCTTTGGGACTAGTTCTAACGCGCCCTTTCTCAGCCTGGCTCGTACCTCCAGAAGCAGCTGTGGAACGAGGTTTTCTTTGCTGGCCACAGGAGGAAAATGGGGGTACTTTCTTTGAAACTCCAGAGTGTGCCCGTGGGCCAAGGCATCCAGCACCCAACGGTCGGTGGAGATGGACTCCCACACGCTACAGCACGACGAAGTTCGCCACCCGCCCCCCCCCCCCCAAAGGGGTGCTTAGGGGAGGGCCAGACGTCCCGGCCAGTTCAATCCTAGTTCGCAGAGGCCTTGCCGCCCTGGGCTCCTTGGCGACGGTATCCACCGGTCTTGTTGCGGCCTCTGTAGGCTTCCTGCGATGAGGAACGGGCAGCTTGGCGGTACGACGAACTGCCACGGAATCCTTTCGAGGCACCTTGGGACTTGCCTCCAGATGTCTGAAAGAATGGCTGTCGAAGAGTGCCTATGGCACGGGCCGTCTCAGTGTCAGCTTTGATGGGATGTAGCAAATCGTCCACCGCTTTCCCCAATAGGTTGTTTCCGTCGAAGGGCATGTCCAGTACCCTGGTCTGCACGTCCTGACAGAAATCGGTGGCCTTGAGCCAACAGCGCTGGCACAGGCAAATGCTGTTGCCCATCTGGCGAAAGCTGGTGTCGGCGATGTCCGTGGCCACCGCAATGGCGTGGTCCAACGCCACCTTGCCTTCCTGCAGGATTTCAAGGGCTTCTGCCCTCTTGTCATGTGGGAGGAAGTCCAGGAGGGGAGCCATCTTGAACCACAGCTCCCTGTCGTAGCGTGCCACGATCGCAAGGGCATTGGCCGCCTTGATGCTCGTTGCTGCCGACGAGATAACCCGTCGTCCCATGGCGTGTGCTTCTTCCCCTCACCGTCCGGTGGGAAGTGGAAGTTGATGCTGTCGCCCCTGTCGATTTCTTCTTGGCCACCGCTGAGAAGACCAAATCCGTGGACGATTGTGCTCAGAGACACATAGGAGCGGAGTCTGGGACCCGGTACTTCAAGTACTGGTCCCTCCTCGCAGGGGCAGTGGACGGGTTCTTCAGTAGGGACAGTCCATCCCAGATGTCGTCCAGCAGCGGGACTGAGAGGACTTCCTCTTGGCCTCCCGTCATTGGTAGAGGAAGCCTTCCTTCTTCTGCTCTTCGGGGCATAGCTGGAAAAGCTCCGATGCCCTGGCAATCATGGCGTGGAAGGAGCCAATTTGGTCGGGGGGTGGATTGCAGGGGGGGCTGCCCATGCAGGGGGTGATGGAGATCTGTCCCGTCATCGCCACCGTCGTCATCTATCCCCGTTCCTGTCTCATCCCTCGGTGGAGGGGATGGAGGTGAAGGTTGGAAAGGAGGGGGAGGCTGGATACGCCTCCGCTTGCTTGGTGGGCTACCCGACGGTCCAGGCGCCGCTGGATCGTCCGCTGGGGGTAAGGGCAACCATGTCCTTATCTCCATACACAGTGTTAAGAAATCAGCGTCTGCTCCCCGTTCCGTCAAGCGTTATGTTAAAACTACAAGTTCCACAATTCCAACACACACGGAGCCGAAGCGTTTCCAGAGTGTCAGACAACGCTGGGGGTTGCCGTGGAAACGTTGGTTGCCTGAGCACGTACGTGCACGATTACGGCATTGCAACGTTCCCCGCGCGGTCACGTGATTTGTTTAAATCTCCACCCGGCTTTCGGAACGCTGCTTCTGAATTTTCGGCTTTTGGAGCTCTACTGTGTTCTTGTCTGGCCTTGAATCTTTAACAACCCTTGACCTCGTATTGGATTCCACCTGTTACTCGACCTCGGAACGAACGACCATAGTTTTGCCTGTCATTTTCCTGCATTTGGCGTCTCGGATCTTTTCTCCTACATTTTTCTATCATTTGCTTGCTAACATTTATCACGGAACTCACTTGCTTCGGAAATCCTGTCACTCGGAACACTGTTCTTTGGACCTTGCACACGGAGCACATTTCTTTTGGAACTCATCACAAGGAACTGGGATTATTCACGGACAATTTTCATTAGGCGTCCGCGTGCCGGCGGGTATAGGTTTAGGTTGGATTGTCCTTGTTTTGGAACCAGACTCGTCGGACAGACTTCCTTTCATCTTCCCTTCCATTGCTAGAACATTATACGGACAAGCACCTAATCTGATCTGGTTATCCTGGCCCTCCGCTCTGCCTGGCTTACTATCCTTGCCCAGAGGTATTCACTACGTGAGTACGTTGTTGGTTATACATTTATTTTGCTTTGCTTGTGTCTATTTCATGAACTCAACTCCTGACATTGTGTTCTTTGTCTAGGTAGCTGTGTTCCGAATCATTATAATCTTCTGGGCAATTCCCCTTCCAAAATAGTTCCTTTGTACTATTGGGAGTTGCATTGTCTGGAAGGTTTCTACGGCTACACTACGCGCTCAACCGAATTCTGATATTACCAAGTTTGCGTGGGTGGTTTCTCACACACAGGGTCTGCAAAGCCATCAAGGTTGCTCCTGAATTGTCCTGTGGCGTAGGCATTGGTCGCGACGGCTGGGGAGCGGGGTTCTCGGTTTCCTCCACGGACCGCGGCTCCTTGTCAGCTCCACCGTCGCTCTTCGTCCGCCTCATCGGGGTCCTTCCCGTAGGTCCTGACCTCCTCGAACTTCTTGTCCAGGACAGCTTTGACACCAGCCAGCTCATCCTCGGATATGGTATCTGTGTCAGTTAGGGCTACCGTGCCCCCCCTCTTTCTCATCCCGGGGTTTCATGGGGGTCTTCTCGATAGGCTGGAAAGAGGTTTCCCTCCTGGGTGGCAGGGAAACTCTAGGCCTGGAAGTCACCACTGGGGTAGCCTCCACAAGCTTCACCAGGGTCGCCACGACTCCTTCAAATCGAGGCCTTCGCCAGGTGAATCAGGGCCTTCACGACCTTGGAGGTGTCTGAGGTCTTCACCTTAGAGGTGGGGTCACCGCATTGCCCCCCCCTTGGCTTTCTCCGGCAGATCGACCGGGAGTCTCCTGAAGCTTACCCAGGTTCTCAGACTTCCTTTTCCCCCCCGAGCCAGAGCGTTGGCTCGTGGATGATGGCGTTGGTGACAGTGCCCTGCCTGGCAGTCGAGGAGCCTGAACCAACTGTGCTCCCGGTGGCCACAGACTCGCAGTGCTTTGCCTTTTGTTGAGCCCCTGTCGCCGGAGCGCCCTCAAAGGTCTTAGAAGACCGCTCTCACCTGCTGCTGGGCTCTTCGCCTCCAGCCAGTTGGTGAGCCGAGTACGACGGACCTTCATCGTCCAGGCGGACATGATCTTACAGAACGCACAGTCCTCCTCCACGTGCGACTTGTCGGCATGAAGGCAGTAGAGGCACCGGGAGTGCTCATCTTCCTTGAAGACATTCTGTAATCCACATGCTGGCCAGTTCCTGAACCGTTTGGATCCAGTAGGTGTCGAATCTCCCTCGTCCTGGGCCATCTCCGAAGTGGGGTAGACCTCAAAGGTCTTCCGGAATCCTCCAAGAAGTGTCATTTGACAAAAATCTGCCCTTGAGGGGCGTAGAAAATTCCAAAACGGGTCCCTGTTGATCGGAAGTACAATCTGTTGAGCTTGAGGCTTGAATTGAACGAAAAAATAGGAGTAATCGATTTTTAAAAAAAGCATGAGGACTCCCAACATTTGAACGTGCAGTAAAAATCTGAAGACGGCTGCCAGAGGAGGGATTTAGGTAGAAGGCAGTCATTGGCTGGGGGCAGTATGACCCAGAGACCAGTGATAGGTTATTAGTAGAAAGACAGTTCAGAAGCGAAACTGAAACTGATTTTCTCTTTACAGAGGATTCCGAGCCTGACTACGGGGAATATTCATAAGCATGTGAATCCATGCCAGACCCCATGCTGGAGAACTATAATGTAGGCTGTGTTTGGAGTGGGTTTGCAGGTGAGAGGAAGACTAGGGAAACTGGTAATTGGTCCATCTAGATTATTGCAAAGATGAACCCCATTAAGGGTAGAATTAATCACGAGTGGTCATTGGTAGTGAAAAAATAAATTGTTTTTAAAAAATAGGGTGATAGGACAATGTCTGAATCATGGACTTCAATATTGGCACCTTATCTGACTTCAGTTTAGGACCATGTTCCAAAACCAACATTTTGTAATGCTAATTATTTCTGATGAAGTGGCTTCTTGGTGAACCCCTGCTAATACGGGCTCATGAAACAGTCTAATCGAAACCATTCAAATGAGTATTGGTATAGATTCATAATATTTTCTATTTTATATATTAACAATCAGCAATGATCACGTATCAAGATACAAGAGGGGCGTAAGCTGAAGTGTGATTATCCAACCTCTGTGCCACTGGACTACAAGAGAACAGACAAGATGGATAACTAGACTATTCTACCCTTCCTGTAGAAATAATCAATGGGCCTGTAAGGGCCCCTTCCCCATTGCTGTAGCATCAGACATTTTAAGTAAAAACTGATCTGAAGCTCTGTCGTAAACCTTTTGTTACAGCTTGGTATTCATTAAAGACCAGAGTTTTTAACATGACTAGACTCCAGAAGAGGCATTTAATGTGCTCTCTTCTGTGGACGAAACATCCTTCAAACTCTGTTGCTACTATTAAATAACATTGATGTGCAGAAAAAAGAAAAAGCAGTCTCACAAGCAGTATGTTCAAAAGTAAGTAATGGGTGCAAGGGGCGAGTGGAGGGAGTGGGGGGGTTTAGACTCCAAAGGGCAACCTGCAACCAGATAAATTGAGCAAATGGCAATGTCCAATACATCAAAAGAACAGACCTACAAATGGCACAGTCTCTTAAAGCTAGACTCCATCACAGACCAGAATTGGAATTATATTTGTTTATTTATATTGTGCTTAATACCCAGAGGTTTCTAAGTGCAGACCTGGTGATGGAACCTGTGTTGCTCTGTGTAGTCTTCCAAGGCGAGCGCTTTGCCCCAGAGCTATCCTCACGAGACAACAGAAAATAAATGGTAAGAAACAAAACCTGTCTAAAGAAAACATGTGAGCAAAACAACACACAAACCACTTATTATGGTAATGCACAGTAGATTCAAGCACCAAGTAAGAGGTCCTGCTCCGACATATGCAGCTACTGGAAGAGAAGTAACTGAGTAGTACGTTTTGCAGGGTTCGTAAGAGGGAGAGTGTTAGGGAGAATTCTCTGTTTAGGCTGAATTTCCTAACCTAGTGAGTCCCCCAGCAGCTTTGCTGGATTTTTGGGGTTTATTTTTTTCTCCTGCCAAGAGTGAGACTCTTTTACCCTCACTCTTGGGCATGATTTGAGTGTGTTTCTTTGACTCTAGATGTGTTTAATGGGCTATGGGGTCTTTTACCCCATAGGACTTCATGTGTTTTTGTGATGTGCGTTACACAGCACCCTCAGTGCAGTAACACAGGGGTGTCAGTGTCCCCCCAGTATAGACTCCATACCCTGGCACTGACTACTGTCTCCCAGGGCATGTAAAGTCACCATTGACTTTACTAGTCTTGAATTCTAAACAGAACCAGTACAAACCATCATATTGTGGACATACTGGCTGGGGCAATTCAATTGCCCCGGGGTCTGTTAGTCGAGGGGGTACGTCTCCGTCCCCCCCGATTGAGTTTTGGCTGGCGGCAGTGGATACTACTTTTTATATTCAACCGCAAATATTTCTCTATGGGATTTTCCCATTGTTCGAGGCTATCTAATTACGATAGCCTCGAACATACCGCCGGTTTATTTAATTAATATTAATTCTCCGGTTGGTACTTTTTGCCAAAACTCGGTTCTAAAATGGCGTTTGTGTTCTCTTCTGTGACTCCAACCCAAGTCGAGCCCTTTGTTCCACTTTTTGGCAGGCTTCTCCACAGAAGCCCTCCAAAGTGGTACCACTCTGTCTGGGGTACTTATGAGGGGTGGAGGGGGATTTAGGCACCCTGGACTGAGTTGCCTAGGCAACTCAAGTCGCACTCCGTCCTGATTGGCCCAAGTGGTGAGCCGGCCGGCTCACCACTTAGCATGTTTGAGTGACAGCTAGGCTGAGTGAATGGGGGTTTTCTGCATAAAAGCAGGGGTTTGGGGACTGGAACTTCAGAAGTCGCCACAGGACCTAAGAATCCGACGAGGGAGAAGCTGAGCCGACCTGCCATGACGACACCACCAGTGGAGCCCTGCTGGACAGTCTCACCACTTTTCCCAACGAAAGAGGAGATCTCCCGCCGGAGAGTCTTCTTCCTTTGACTGGTGGGGATAACCAGTTTCACCGTCTTTTCGCCTTCCCGACGTATCTCGTGGCCGCCTTGCCTGTGCCAAGCACCCCGGCAACCGGGATACCACGTTTTACCACGACCGAAAATTAAAAAGGTACTACCTTTAACCGGAAAACTCCGCAGCTGGTTTCTTCCATGGCAGTGCAACGACCTTCATCTTTCCTCCAAGTCGAGATCTTCTCTTCCCCTGGACGACGACGAGACTTGCACCCACTGCCAGGAACAACTGCCACCGCTGGAGGATCCTTCCCACTTAAGGTACCGTGTCCCGCCAGGCTTCCCTTGCCACCGACTGTACGGGGTAGATTTAGCCCCCGGCTTTCGAACCTGGGTTAGCCTGGGACACCCTGGCTTAACTTTTCTGAGCCTCTCTAAACTCTTTTCGAACTCTCTGCAAGACTTTCCAAGCCTAGTCTAACTGTGATCTTGGGCACATTTGTGCTCTGCTCTCTCTAAGAGTGGGCCAGCCTATGGACTTTGGCTCACAAGTGACTTTTGCTCTTCTGCCTTGCTAATAGTGTTCCTAAATCTTAGAGTGGTGTACCTTTCCATATTCTGTCTTTTTCCCTCCCTTTTTCATAAACTTATTGGAGTGCCATCTATAGTTAAACACTCAGCTCTGTATGAAAATAAGTGGTGTTAACTAAGACTTCTGATAAAGAATAAGGGTTGTATATATTATAATAGTAACTGTGTTTAGAGTATTTTACAATAAGAGTGCTGGAGTGTTTCAAACAGTGTGTCGTTAAATAAATAATTATATACTTTGATACCAAAGCTCTGGTCCGTGTTTGTTTGTGTTATTGTATCTGAGTGCCTATTGTGTATACTTTGCATACTGCCTAACTCTTCGTGAGGGAAGTCTGACTGCTCAGCCACAGCTACCAGGTAAATCTGGGTGGTACAGACTGCTACCAAGTGGGTTTACTGCTAACACCTGTAGTCCTAAATCTTTTGCAGTGTTCCCTAAGGGAACTGCACAGGTTTCTGCCTAACAGATGCCAAGAGCACACAGGAGGGTCCTAGGTACATCTGCTGGTCTTATGCTTTTATACAATTTCAGTACCACTTCCTGAATCATTTTCTGCGATAAGTGTGAATGAGGTGCATTGCAGAGGAGCTAGGCAAGTCAGGACCCAGATTGGCCATAACTCCCTAAGGCTTCAGATAAAATTTTAAAGTGGGAGTATTGTACCACCCATTTCACAAAGTTGGCAGTAAAAAGGTTTTTAGAGTGTAAAAAGGTAATTTACTTTTCCTGATGGGGGTATTTTTAAGGTGAGTTAAATATACGATTCTAATACAGTTATCCATGCAGCTTTACATCTAGTAATTGATTCCCCCAAAAATATGCATTTTGACTCGTTTCGCTTCAGATCACGCAATATTAGAGCTCCTTCCTGTAGTACTGCTCTGCTGGTACCATATCTCCGAACATGTCCACTGAAAGGTATGAGTGGAAGTAGAAAGGGTAAGCTCTGTGCCCGTTGTTTCCCAATTATTAAAGGGATTATTTGTACGCCCTCTTATTTGGGACTGGGGTATATTTGCCCTTTATTAGGGAGCGAAAGTAGCTAGTATGCCACTTGTTGGGCTAGATTGCACCAAAAGTTGGTGAGCACCTTTGAAACAGCAATGTTACAGTACATGATCTAACATTGGGCCCAATAGTCCTCCAAATGGAGATTAAGATCTGAGAGACTAAAAAGAGGAAGTCGTTTTTCAAAGTTCAACCTACCCCGTTCATGTCTCACAAGGAAAACAGTTTTTCCTGAGATGTCCTAATGGAATGATGTATTTATGGGTTACACATTTGTAATCGCCAACACACTGTATACACAGAGGCTGAGCTGGGCTAAAACAATCTTAAATCATCTAGTCGCTCAATTTCCAGTCTTAGCGCTAAGTGGCAGAAGTTCATACGAATTAGAAATGTCAGGTAAAATTGGTTCAGGTTGGGTGCTGCGTCAGCAATTTCAGGTATGCAATGATAAAATCGCAGCAAAAATGTCACCTGTACAAAAAAAAAAAAAGAAAGAAATCGGGGGCGGGGGGGGGGGGGGGTGAAATGCTGTGGTTTGACCCGTTAAGGTGCACCCCATTACACCATTTAAGGGGAGCGGGGGTTGCTGGGGTGTCCCCCTACTCCCCATAAATGGTATAATGGGTCCGGGAGTTGCGGGGGTGTCCTCTGCATCCTTTACATGGATTGTGGTGGCAAAAACCACAGCCTTTTTGCAGCAATATATTGTGTCCACTGCCATTTTTGCCGAATTTTTAAGACATGGAACCCAATTTCATGAGCTGCTACATTTTAAAAGACCTGCAACTTGTCCTGGAAAGACTCTGCAAGAGAACAATCTAGGCTCGCTACTGGGAGAACCTGGAGCTTTTTCAACACATTGAAAGACAAAATGGAGTGTGTTGCAATTTGGATGAATTGAGGTGAAAACTATAATCCAGCTGTTTGGATCGAAGCTTCCACTTTAAGGGAATATTAATTAGCCCTAGGCTCAATCACAGAGGTTTCAAATAAAGGTTTTGGCATAACGATCACAGCTTCATTCAGTCTTAAAAAAAGTGTAATGTTGTACATGGTCAGATAAGCTGGTTTCATTTTATTGAGCTAGATGGGTTTCAGTTGTATCAAATGGAAGTTTTAGTCACGGGATCACAGGCGACGTTCAAACCCTTTATACTTTGCTGAGATTTCCCACATGGCAACATGCAGATCAGACTAAAAAGGATGGCTTCTTCTCTGTTACCCCTTAAATTCCAGGCATCTCAGTCCCCCAAGCATAAATCATTGGTACACACTACATATCCTCCCTTAAATGCACAGTGAACCACTTAGTTAATTGCGCACATGCAATTATTCAAACAAGCAGAAGAATTTCAACTTCGATTGTACACTATCATGGACTAAGTAACAAAATATAGAAGCACAATCCAGTTGTATTGAAATGTTTTTATGCTGACCACCCACTTTAGTATCCATATTGTTTCCGGGACCCATGACAAGCTAAACCTGCTTATATGGTCTATTAACCGCAGTCATTGGAATCCTTTTTTAAAGAGACTCATGCCACAAAGACATCTTTCGGGCTCCCCTAGAGGGGCCAGCCTCACAGCCTGAAGACCAATGTGGCCTTACAAAACAACTTACCCTTCCTGAACCGAATTACCATTTTAACTAACCTTTCTTTAGCCACAGGAATAATTTAAAGCATCCTGCTCTACGATGAGAAGACTGCAGTTTTCCAAAATGTCAAGCATCTTCATGCTCAATGTTAATGTTATACACTTTAAAAGAAAAGCAACATAGTTTGTACCGAAATAAAATGTTGCCCCTTAACAAGTTTATGTTTTCTCTCATGCTTCCTAAGGGGAAATTCACATAGTAGGAGGAGTGTAAAAACAGACTGCACGTCGATTACAGCAGCAAAGGAGCACGATAAAAGGTTTTTCGAAAACATGTTATACCAATATATCCTCTGCCACCAGAATTCACAGCAGTAGTAAGATTGTCCTTATTTCTTAGAAAGTGGCTTATCATTTTTGGAAGAAACCCTACTGGTTGGTTGTGTCTTGCATGTACCTGGGCAACCTGTAGGGTTCATTTGTTCTGGAATAGTCATGGGATAAAGCCCTGTAGATAGGAAAGGCATAATTCTCCCTTGTTCATTCACACGGGGAGACCCAGTCAAGAAGACCGTTCTGTCTCGGGTAGTCTTCCAGAAGGCCAGGTTTGGTCATTTGATTTTTTTAACTGTGGTCTGTTGATCAGCAATAATGGAGCCATAACGTTCATATGTCACCCACAGAAGAGATGCACTGGTCAACCTCAGTCATGTAGCCACCAAGGATGGTTAGAATTTAAATGTGCTCAGCAATGCAGGGGTTGATTTCCAACATTACTCATTTCAGCACACAATTGGTGCTTCTTTTGGAGCATGGACATTACTGTGGTTCTGTTAACTTCCTAAGGATGGTAGGGATCCCTTGCAAATCTTCCACCAGACTACTCTTCAAGACTTCCAATGCCACCATTAGCATTCCTTTTAGCTGCTATTTGGGTCTAGTGACTCATAACGGGTCCTGCAGCGCAGTTCCACTCAGCATAGATGGGGAAGTTGCTTAAGGTTGCTTGATGGATCAAAAAGTGCTTACATGATCCATGCTTACCGCTTATGGAAGTCATCTGGCAATGCTTTTAGAAAGAAGTCCCCAAAATCTACAACCAAGAAGGGGAATAGGTGGGTCAGAAGTCTATTAAGTTAGGACAAGTTCAGTGGAATATGTGCATGTCCCCACTTCCATGCAAGCTCGCCTGCCCAACCAGCCCTCTTCCTGTCGTGTCCTCAAATGATGTGAAGCTACACTACCTGCTGCACAGGGTCGGACTGGGACAAGAAATAGGCCCAGACACCCAAAAAAAAGTGGCCCAACCCCTCGCCTCAAAAAAGTGGCCCAACCCCTCGCCTCAAAAAAGTGGCCCAACCCCTCGCCTCAAAAAAGTGGCCCTCAAACCATCATCCGTGAATCGCGACAATTCACGGCTTTACGGAAAATGCTACTGTTGGAGTGTTCATGTGTCTGTTGCATTTTATGTTTTGTGTAAACGCTTGAGAAAGTGATAAAATTCCTAAGAGCATAATCACATAGCAAATTTTGCATAACTAGACTCAAGGCAGGTCTACTTGTTACCAGAAGTATTGAAAATAGAGTTGCATTTAATAAGCAGTACAGCCAAATGATGACACCGGAAAGTACCCTGCCAGTTGCATTTATGCTCAAATATTACATTACAACACAACTCATAAAATAACATTCCCTGATTACCCTGATGTTGCCATCATTCAACATCCTCTATAACTTCCATCTATTAAAATTACAAAATGCAACAACTGTCCCCAAGAGATTACGGCTAGAATCGGTAGACTCAATTTTAAAGGTGCACAGAAGTGCGAGGCACACGAGCTGCTGTACAGGTTAGCATCCCCTCGTGTACTTGTAATCCCATTGCAGCCAAACATGTACATATAGGATGCCGGCAGTAAGGGTTTATTTTGCTGAATGTGATAGGTGTGCTTTAATTCTATTTCCCGCAGTCAGGTGCTTGTAACCCCTGCCTCACCCAGCCGCACTTGCCTCGCGGCAAGCAAGCGCCACGCACTTACTCTCACGGTATGCAGAGAATTGCTTAAAAGCAAGGCTGTACGCATCTCCTGCGGTGTCTCTGGCAGAGCCATGTTAAATGTCCCCCTGGGCCTGGCAATAAGATTACACCAACAACATGCAGTACCTCCAAAAGGAAAGCTTTCAGCAATAAAGCACCATTTCAGCACCCGACAGGTTTATTTTTTTCTTTACTTTTAGCGGTTTGTTATCTTTAAGAGCTAGCAGGTGCAGCTTAGTATGTGCCATAACACCTGTGTGGTTTTGATGGAGCCCATATATTTTTATTGTTCGATTTCTTATCCTGTCAAGGATCATGTTGTCTTCCCTTCAAGTTGCCATTACAGTACCAGTCAATCAGGAATCCTGAGGCAAACAGGTCAACAATGATGGACGGGAAACAGCCAAGGCAAGGGAGCAGCATTGGCCCCATTTCTTGAAATGTTACAAGATAAATCAAGTGACGCAAAGATATGCCGATAAAAAGCGGCACATACGCCCCCCTACTCCCACACATGGGACAAACTCGATGTACACTTTAGGAAAGAATGGCTTACCGTGCAGTAACCAGGGCAGTGTCAAGACAAATCAGTTAACTAGTGCGGAGAGTCAGGGACTGCTCAGAACATTCAAGCCAAGGATTACACAACAGTGAGGCCTGTAGCCAAGGTACATCATTTATTTATTTATTTGATTGTAGAGCACCGAAAACCCACAGGCATCAGGGCGAGTCAACATGAAAACAAAGACAGACAGTGGCAGCAGTGGTTTAGGAATTTTACGAGTTTCAAAGTAGACTCATTTATACAGATGAGTTTTAAGGTGCTTCCTGAAAGTCAGGTAATTGTTTTCAAGGCAGAGAGAAGAGAAAGGGGTAGCTTATTCCAGTGTTGTGCTGCCTGCACTGAAACACTCAGCCCGAGCCTGTTACTCTACTGAACAGGGGCACTTTTACCTTCCTTGTGTTTCGGATCTCGGTGACCAACTCAGAGTATATCTCTCAAACTGTTTCTTGAGATACATTGGTGCGGAGCCATACAGGCACATGTGAACTATGGTCAGGGATTGGAATAATATCATGTCTTCTATACTGAGCCAATGCAGAGCTTTCCTTCCTTCAGATACAGGCTCTCTTTTCTTAATCCCTTTGATGGTACGTACATCATTGTTCTCCATGACCTGGCATCTCTCTATCCCCTTCTTTCTGGCCCCAAGCAACAGCGCGTTGCCATAATCCAGGCGGGACAGGATGATGGCCCTGGCAATGGTAGCTGTATTCCCCTCATTTAGAAACGGTCGAATGGCTCTCAGTAAGCGTAGGTAATCAGCATTATTTTTATGTAGGAAGTTAACATGTGCCTCAGCCGCCACAGATGCCTCAATCATCCAGAGGGTTTTGGCCTGAGCCATTACTGGAATGCTTGTGTCTTCAATGTCAAAGGCTTCATATTCTGCTGCCAGCTTAGCTCTAGCTTGTCGTATGCCAAATATCAGTAACTCAGTTTTTTTTGCTATTTAGGCACATCCAACTGTGCTCCATCGATTGGTCCATCATGCTGTAAACTGCTGCAATTTTAGTACTGTGTGTCTGATAGTCTCCATCCAGCTCCAGCACCAACTGGGTGTCATCGGCGTAATTCGTGAAAAATACGCTGACGCTTTCCAGGAGATCACACAGGCATCTCATGTATAGGTTAAACAATAGAGGAGACAAACTTGCTCCCTGTGCAACCCCAAAATTTATGCGAGAGGCCTTGGAAAAATGTCCTCCCCAATGTACTTTAGCTTTACGGTTGGCCAAGAAAGATGTCAGCCATGCCAAGGCGGTCGCAGAGCATCCAACCATTTTATCCAAGGCCTGCTGCAACAGTTGGTGGTCAACCAAATCAAAAGCAGCACTTAGATCTAAGAGCATTAAAAGCCCCGCTTTGCCCTTATCGAGAATACCGAGCATGCATGTCTGCAAGTCTATCATGGCAGTCTCCATTCTAAGGGCAGCACGGAAGCCGGATTGCTGCTTGTGTAAAATGCCATGGGCTTCGACGTGTTTTTGAGTTGGGTTGTGGCCATCTTATCCAGAATTTTCAAGATGAAATTGGAATTAGTGATCGGGCAGGTTGACCTAGTCCTTAGCAAGCAGCCCAGGCTTCTTAACCAGAGGCGTAATGGTAACCTCCTAAATACTCTTGGGTACCATGCTCTCTTGGAAAGATGCATTTACAATTTTAGTCAGTATTGGGGAAAACAATTCCTTGTTTTCCAGTACAACTTTAGGTCATAAGGGGAGCAAGCCGAGGAGCAACAGCAAAGTGCATTGAAGCCAAACACTCGAGCGAGACCAGGACCACAGAGCTGAGGCACTTCTGGGTGGTAGGCAATGAGAGACAGGATGGACGAGGCACTGGCGACAGACTAAGTTGGTAACAGCGACAGGTGACAGGGTAGCAAGATGGCAGCTGCACTTTGGAAAAGCTAGCATGGGTGTAGGTGGAGGCTGCCTACCTTTGATCTTGGCATGAGAACATGTGAAGTCAGGAGCTGTGCATGGTGGTAGCAACTTTGTGCTCATGTGTTGCGCTCCCCCCATAATATCCTTACAACTTCAGCTTTTTTCAGTGTATGTATTTATATTTCTAATGCACCTCTATTTCATGCACACAGTTTTGACAGGCGCATACACGATTTTCTACAGTAGGATAGATTCATGCAGTTCTAGTGAACTTGCACCTTATATACCATCATATTACGTTCGTGCCTTTTACAGATCCGCCTATAAACTGCCTGCAAACCACTTGTAAATCGTGAATGGCTCACAGACATAAATGCGGTCTCCCCAAGGGATGCTAATTTTTCCACATCGAGTGATAAAACTTGGGCAGAATACGATTACAAGAGGAAATGTCACTGACAGAGCTAGTGGTAAAAATGGCGGCGTGGCACTGTTTTGTCACTCACCTCTGGACCGAAGAAGAGAAATGTCTCTGCCAGGGGAGGGCGATTGCTGCACATGAGTCCTTGGAGGGCTTCTTCTCGATGGTGCAAGGAGTCTACAAAGACCCCCCATATGCCACAGGACCCAGGGAAACCCTATAGAGCCCACCGCAATATCTGGCCAATTTTTTACCAGCTGTGGTCTGGTTTAACTTTGGGTAGATGTACTCTCCTTAGTCCTTAACAACACTAAGATGGCAGTCTGAGCCATCGGAACTGGAATTAACTAAACTAGAAATGGGTACACACTCAAGGTAATGTGGCCCCACCCACTGCTCTCCCTTCAGTGATCATTGGCAGAGGTTACACAGCTGTAACTTTATAGTTAATGCAAACTCTTACTCGGCACGGGAAATATATGGCACCCCGCAGTCACAAGCTAAGAGAGAGGCACAAGCTCAGTCTGTCTGGCACTCAGCCCTCAGGACTGGCCCATCCCCAACAATTTGTTGTGTTGCAAATGCAATCGCAAACAAAAGGAGCGGCTCCTGGCGCCACGCCGTTGCCAGAGGATCGGTTCAGGGGCACTGCCAGGCCAGCACGCCTACTCTTTGATGCTTTCATCAAAGAAAGGTAACAAACAAGTGTTACCTTTCTTTGATGAATGCATGCGCTGTGCACCGCACCGAGTCGCAAACTGGCTGCAGCCTGCAGCGCGCAGGCAAGCCAGCCAGCCACGGTAAAATATTTTAACCTGGCTGGTTCAACACCGGCCCACTTATAGACTTGCCTTCAGGGCCTTGCCCTCCAAGCAGTGATCATTCCAGCCACGGGCCGAATGCCTGACGGCCCTGTCCGACCCTGCAGCTGCATGGCTAAACGCTGTTGCTTGTGCACATCTGGGTCCATCACTACTGCCATTGTGTACTAGATCTACGCAGGGGATGGGAACCCCAACGACAACACCATTTGTGTTCTAGTTAAAAATATTTTAGTGCTTCAACCAGTTGCGGATCAAGAGCGATTACTAGTTCATAAACCATAAAGAACACGGATGGCCTGAGTGGATAGGTTACTAATTGTTACATTTGACAATTTTCTTTATTTGAATAGCTACCATCACTGCCAGTTGATTGCATCATGCTACATGCTTATCTTCCACTATATTATCCCTTTGGTGGCCATGCCCCTAGAATCTCTAGCATCTGTAATGTGCCCAATTTGAAATTTTATACATTGTTATGTACAAAATATAACAAAAACCTTTTCTATTAAACCATTTTCAAACCAAATACGTGTCAACAGCACCCTTTAATTAATAACTGATTATTCTGCAGGTTACCAGTATAACATTGTTCCACAAAACCTGTTTCACTCCTTAGTTTCCCATCGCAAATATCATCATGTTCTTTTCTTGTCTAAAATTCAAAAGCAATATAAACATGAATTACACATTTACTATTGATATTTCTTCACCCCATGTCCTAATGTTCAACCCTCTGATCATCTTTGCTTACCCATTTCTTCTCACAGTACCACCTGTGCCATGATAAGCACATGGAATCAGTGTTCGGAGCTCCAGAGCGCCATTTGGAAAACCTATATGTGTAGCGATGGTACAGTAATGAAAAGAGGACCAACAATCCTCTTTAGGCCATTGTAGGCTATAGTGAAAGCCCTAGTCATAAAGAGGACTAAACGGTCCTCTTCCGGTTCTTGTAAACATGGTCATAGAAAGAGGACTACTCTGGTTTCGTAGTGATTTAATAAATGTCAAGTCAAGCATCGATCCATAATCAAAATATTGATTTTTTTATTACTAGGGGAAATCCCTCCCTAAATTCGAATTCTTACACTAAAATAATATGGGACATCTCAAAAACCCTCATATCTGAACCTTGCATCTTCGAAATAGAATCCTCAATAATTTGCTAATTATCTGCATTTGATCAAACTGATACTAGCTACATATTCAATGAACTTTTATCATAAACACCTTTGTACTTCGACAGACAAAATTGCTGAAACATTTAACAGTAAAATCTCAATAGTAAATACATTGATTAATTAACAAGATCATCATGGGCACCTATTGATTTCCACTTCCACAGTATATCTGCGCCAGTGCTTTCAAAAGTCAATTGAAATCCACTATTATTGACTTCATAATCTATCACTGAGTTTGATAGCCCACCCCCCTTTTCCCTCCTTCATGGCACCGTAACCTAGTTATGTATACCCAGTCCATTTCAACACTCTGTTGTCCCAAACAGGCATGTAACTCATGATCCAAATTTAATCCTTCGACAGTGCTCTGGAAAAAGAAGACTAGTCTTGCTTCCGACATCTTAGCTTTTTTGCCAAATCTCCTCTGATATTCTGAATCAACATTTTTATACTGCACACTTTCTCCAAGTTTTCTTTCTTATGTACCAAAATGCAATGTGCTGTCAATGGATATTTCTAATCATTGGTGTTGTTAGTCTTAAATGTCCATAAATCCTAATCTGCAATGGTCCAATGGTGCACCCAATATAAATCCTGCCACAAATACAAGTAATTTCATAAACAAAGTTACTTTTTTTTTTAAACACCCTTTATTGGCATTTTATATTAAACCAAGAACCCCCCCTCCCCCAACCCCATTCCCCCCAAACCCCTCCCCTACACACATTGAATAACGTTAAACAGCATTAGTAGCTCCCTAACCCCGCCCACCCCTCTCGGCCCCCCCCCCCCTTCCAGTGGCCAGAATAGCCCTTCGGGCCTCCACTCCTTCCATCGATCACAGCATACAGACCTAGAACATCCATGGTTTCCCTGAGGATCAGACTTGTCCTTGCCAGTTCACTAGTGCCTACCTCCCCCATTCCACCTCACACCCTGATCCTCCCACTCCTGTCTGAATTTCTTCACGGCGGTCGTAAACAAAGTTACTTTTATAATGAAAACATTCCTTAATTGTGACAGATTTATCTTTCCACATCAGTGAACACCAAGCAATGTTATGTATATTTGCAGTAATTGCTATGCCCACATAAAAAATAAATAAACACACACTGGTACCCTCTAAGAAAACTTGGAGCTATTCTATCACCAATAGTCAGTGCCCTACTATACACAATGTTAGGTTTTCAATAAATGAACTGCAGTAAGTCTTTATCTAGCAACAAAACATTGCAATGTTTTCTCAGCAATTTGTAAATCACATTACTCTGAATACTACTGTGCAGATCCATCCAGTTTATAGCTATTTTGCAAAATAAAAGCAAAATCAGCCAATGGCTGCCATTGCCGCTATAGACCTTACAATGCCCACAAAAATACAAAATTCACTCTGTGCTGCTGAGTGAATGCAGCCAAGTGTTTCACTCTTCCCTGCGCTATGTGAGCGGTTTCCAAGGTGTCAGATTTGACATCCTGCTGTTCCCCTACAACGTCCTGCATGGTTTTGAAAACCTGCCCAAACTCCATTCACTTTTCTTTGCTGAACGCATTGCATTTACAGTGTAAAGCCCAAGCATACTCTCCAGTGACCGTCAAAAGGTCATTTCTTTATTAATTTGTCCAGGTGTTCTTTTTGTTAATTGGAACTTGAAAGTTAAGATTATCAGCTCTCAGCTGTAAAATGCAAAGCGTTCAGCTAAAGAAAAGTGAAGGAGGACAAAGTCGGGTAAAATGAAAGGATTTAGGAGATAGGCAAAGGGAAGGGTTATGAACTATGAAAAATGGCTATAAAAGAAAGAAGAAAATAGCGGGAGTAATGTGGGAAAATTGAACGACAGAACTAGCGAAAGGGTTGCCTAGAGCGAAATGGCAGAAGCGAATAAGAGTAAAGCAAAGAGTAAGAGAAACTTTGAGGGAGCAAAACATGTATTACAAGTAAAAATGGGGAGAGCCAGCAGTGGAAAGATATGGGAGGGGGGTGGGGGGAGAGCAATACACACTGAAGGGACGCAAAACTGAGGGGGAAGAGAGTGTTGAAGGAAAAGGAGAGAAGAGGAAGACAAAATGACAGGGTGGCAAAAAAAAAGCACCACCATCAGATGACAGGTGTGCAGGAGAGAACGAGGCAGAGTATGAGAAAAATAGTGAAGACAAACAAATTTAACACTTAAGGGACATTTAAAAAAATAAAACTTTTTCGTTAAAAATCGCCCTACTCGTATACTGTCTCAGGGGAGTGTCAGGAAGTCCATCCTCTCAACCTAAATCCACTACTACCTGGCCAAAACCCTGAGCGCCTCTCAGACCCCCATTTCTCTTGCTGCCCCCATTCAGACAGTTGAATTCCTTCTGTGCCTTTACTCATCCATGTGCCTCATTTTGCCCAGTCTGCAACTTTCACCAC